>NW_026057582.1:121746390-121761832 GCF_023721935.1 Panthera uncia
CTCTCTTTCTCTGCCCCTCCAGCACTCACAGTGCTCTCTCTCTCTCTAAAATAAAAAATAAAATCCATAAACCATATGCTGAAGTACTTGTTGTAGGCTGACTTCTGGGTGAACCAAATCAGTGAGTCACTGATCAGCACACAATCATTAACCCTTATCAGCTGGATCACCACGTTCCACCCAGGTGTGTCCTGCATACATCACCCCTTCTCCAGGCTCTGCTGTCAGCCACAGGGTCATGGGAATCTGTGACAGAAAGAGGGTTACAGCCAGAGGACTCTAATCTCAGAGGCAAACATGAGTCTGCAGATGTGCAAATGCAGCTTTGCACAGGCTATAAGAAAGGGGTGGTTGATACCTCATGTCCTACCAATACAGAGCCAACAAAAACATCTTCAAATACACTCATCAACAAAGATTCCACTATTATTACGGGATTTTCTGACTGAGCAGCTTAAGAATGGAGAAGACCAGGGAGGCTGAGGTAGCTGCCTGCAGTTTCACAGGGCAGGCAGGGGTGGCCAAGGTGTCACTGCAGTTCAGGCTTTCTTCTGCAAGCTGACTGCTGATAAGAGTGAGGCCTTTCATTCCGTCCAAATGGGAAAATCATGAAAAGCTATCCACAACTGCTACTCACTTTGAGCAAGACTGTGTTCAGAAAAATCCTTGAACTGCAGGCTTAAAGTAAAGCAGAATAAAGCAACCAAGAAAGTACTGGGATCAGCATCCGGCAGGGATGCTTTTATCAGCGCCTGTCCTCTCCTCAGAGCAACCCGGCCAGCTGGCTGGCAGCACTGTAACTTGTTCACCATCCATCAGGGAAATAAAGCAGCCCATCCCAGAAATGATGCCGAGATGGCTGCTTTGCAATGACCCAACCTCTTCAAAGCACAGAAAAATGTATTATATCCCCAAAACCATTAGTGGCTCAAGCTTGGACTCCAATATCAAACCAGAATAGAGCAAGAAACGTGATGGACGTGTTTGTGATGCTTCCCCTAACCTGAATCAATGCTCCCTTCAAAATCATGGCTTATGCAGAATGATGGCATGCTCCCCTCCTTAAGGAAAAGCTCCCCCTGCAAACACAACAATTTAATGAACCATCACACAAGCCTACTGAGAGAACATACTATTTGGAGTGCCTGGAAGCTGGCAGAAAGTATTAAGCTCAACATCTCTCAAAATCTCCAATAACAGAATATCAGAAGGTCAGGATCCTATTAAATTCAAGCCTGTTTTTGCTACTTCCTCTGTCAATTTTTTGGCTCAGGCCCAGGTTCATATTTTCCAGCTTGCCAATATGATTTCCTTCCTTCCTTCTCTTGTTGTTCTTAGCAGTGCTCATGTCACAGAGACCCATCCCCTTCCCCCTTTCTCTTATTTCCTGCATCCCTGCTTCCTCCTTCCATCCTGTCTGTGCACATATATTTATTAAGCACTCTCTAGACCCCCAGGGGGGTGGCAGAGCCCATGTGCCACAGGGGACAGGAATGCCTTTTCTGTAAGGCATGGCAAAAAGACACAACAGGGACTCAGTGGAACAGGGAGTCAAGCTGAGGTCTGAGGGATGAAAGAAGGGTAAGCATTCCACACCAAGAGGGGAGCTCACAGAAATGTCCTGTAGTGAAAAAGAGTCCAGACACACCAAGGAGTTGAAAGACAAACATCTAGCCAGGAAGCAGGAGGTGTAAGAGGCAGCTGCAGGGGTGGGCTGGACCACTCATCCCTGCCAGCCAGGCCACATGACTTGTGTCCAGACAGTAGAGGGAAGCCAGCAAATAGAGGCAAGGGATAAGAAGATCACTCTGTGTTTGGAAACTCTGTCTGCTTGTCTACCTACCCTCTGTCTCCTTCCTACCAGTCCCTCCAGCATGCACTTAACTGAGTGCTCCTTCATTACAAATGTTTGTTTTGGTCCTTCATTCCCCCCTCAACTCTAATCTGGCCTTCCTGTTTCACCTCTTCCCTTCCATAGAGCACACCTTCATCTTCCTTCCTCCCTCCCAACCTGTGTGCCCTAGAGACGTGAGGCTGACTTCTGCTTCCCTGATCAAGGCTGAGTTCCTGCCTACTCTGTCCAACAGAGTGCAGTGAAGGGGCTGTTCTAGGATTCATATGCTCAGTTCATAAGGAGCCTGGTGGCTGCCACTTCCTTCCTCTCTGAACACTTCTTGCCACACACTGGGGGTTGCCTGCATCCTGTGGAAAAGGCTCATGGAGGAAGCTAAGGTGGCACAGGTAACTGTCCCAGCTGTGCTCCCACCAATGGCTGGGGGGTGTGGCTCTCCACATTCCAGCCCATCAGAGCCTCAGCCCCCTGCTTTTTGCCAACAACTGACTTAAACAGACAGGCCACCACATGGGTCAGTCAGCCCACAGTGTGGTGAGAAGTCATATGCATACATTTTTTTTAAGACACTAAGTTCAGGATAGTCTCTCAAACAGCAAAAAATAACTGGCACTGTGTCTATGACTGGCTTACATGTATTCTGTAACCTGCTTATCCTACATCATGTCTGTGTGGACATGCAAGCCATCTATTTAACAGTTATTTCAGAAAGGAAGTTCTATATCCCATTTTTCAGAAAAACTAAAGCAGAAGAGGAGGCAGCCTGTACAGATTCCATGATAGAAGCTGGTGGATGTGGTCAATGGGGAGATGAGGAAAAGAGGAAAGAGAAAAATAGTTATTTAGAGCTCAAGGGGAAACATGAGAGGAAAGGGGCTCTGGGACCATCAGCTGGGTCAGATGTGTGTGTGTGGGGGGTGGGTGCCATTATTTCTGAGATCCCGCTCCCTGGTGACAGCAGGTGGAGACTGCATCTTTGCTCCTTGAAATTCAGTTTGCATAGAATACATGGTAACTCTTCCTTAGCCAGAACATTAAAAGCATCAAACATTTTATTTATTAGGTTTTGAGGTGCTACATATAAGTGATAAGAAGCACCTCTATAACCTCATGAAGTTTCTACCACATTGTAATATCTATTCTTGATTTCAAATGAAAAAGAACTAAATTAGGCACAATGTAAAAACATTATTGACATTTCTTTTTGAATTACTCTGAGCAGAAATCCTCATCACCATGTCTATAAATGCACAACCACCATCACTGAGCATTCAATCTTTGCCAAGTACCACACTAAGCATGCTAGGTGCATCCGCAGAGTTATCCCTTCCAAACTCTGAAGCTGGCATCTCCCCCATTTTTCAAAGGAGGAATCTGAGACTTAATGTTTATAACATACTAAATATTACAGCTACAATTTATACCCAGACTTCTCCAATACTGACTCTTTGTCCTTAAGAAGTCAACTGCAATGCCCCTGTTATGGGCTGAATTGTGTTCCCCACCCCCCCACTCCCGCCAAATTCACATGCTGAAGTCCTAGTTCGTATGTTGAAGTTCCACAGTATGTGACTGTATTTGGAGATTTTAAAGAGGTAGCTAAGTTAAAATGAGGTTGTTATAGTGGTCCCTAATCCAATGTGATGGTAGTCGGCACAAGAGTAGATCAGAGAACACAGACATGTGCAGAGGGAAGACCATGTGAAGACACAGAGAGAAGATGGACATCTACAAGTTGTAAGAGAGGAGACTCAGAAGAAACAAAACCTGCAGACACCTTAATCTTGTATTTCCAGCCTCCAAAATAAAATGTATTTCTGTGGTCTTTTGATGTCAGTGGCTGGGAAACTAATGATCCAAAGATGAGCCATGGGGTTCCATGTGCTTCACCTACTCCGTTGGGGACCACTTACTCTAACTTTAGACATGTTTCAGAGCTCAGGTGTCTGAACTAATTTAAGAAACTGAAGAGTGGCAGCAAATCAGAAGGGAATACTATTCTTCTAGAAACAAGCCCAATTATTCAAATGAAATGTAACTGCCAGCAAGAAAGACAGAATTGAAAGTTGACACAAGAAATGAAATCACCCAGCCTCCTAGAAGCAGTCAGTGTAGGACAAACACATCAGCTGGTGACAACCAAGGACAGTAGCCAATGGTCACACTGTTTTCTAAGTCAGGAAGGCATGGGACTTCCTTCTCTTCCCGGTAGGACCAAATGCAGCAGTTGTAATTAGGAAGTTATCTTTCTTTAATATTAAGCTTGTTATCACATTCTAAACCTTACTGGGAAGAGATGTTCTGGATCCCCTTATTTTGATTATGTAGCTTAGCAAAAAAAGATTTAGTGCTTCTAGAAATTTACCTTGCCTGAATACCTTTTAGGCATCTGGTTTACAAATCAGACTGTCCTGGTTCACAATGAATCCCTCATTTCTTGACCTCAGGAGCAGGATTCCTGTTCCTAATCCATATTAGAATATGACTATTATCTGTCTTTCTTCTATCAAGTACTCCACCTGCATCACAAGCTTCTGAGCACAGCTAGAGGTGATGGTCTTCATGCACTCAGCTATAGGCAGCAGGACTCTCCCAATGCACAATGGGAATACATCAGATGAGGACCTGGGTCCAAACAGTGGACTCCAGTCATGCATGTCAAGGGCCAGCAACTTATGCTGTGACCATAATTGCTGCCATTCAGGTGTAAAGGTAATTCCACATGTAAAAAATGCCTCAGTGCCAATATGCACAAAAGTATATATGTACCTATAATGCACAGCCCTATAGACATGTGCTCAGGCAGAGTGCTGGGTAATGCAAGTCTTCATGCCAAGGCAGAGAACATGGGAGAGGGGGACAGAATGTTTCTCAAAGGCCTGGCCATTTACAAAGCATCATGGGCAGCAATGGTCCCAAATTACAGATCATGGGTCTGGCATTTCGATGAAATATTCAAATATGCTTGGTTGTTATATATATGCAAAACTAAAATCATTTCTCCTTTTGTCCAGTGTGCTTACCTGTTATAGAGAAGAATGTCTGGCTTCCAAATCAGGCCATCTGGGAAACGAACAGTCTTCACGCCCGGATATTCTGACATATTCCATTGTAAATAGTGATCTGTCCAAGACTAATACACACAGACAATGACATTAGCAGCACTTTGCTTCCTTGCCTACTAATATTTCTTATAAGGGATTATTAGATACATTCAAAGCCAAAAAGAGTTCCAGATACTATTTACATAATTGAATTGTTATCTATAAAATATAAGGAAACTGAGAATTAAGTAATCTCTTGCAAAATGACCATGAACAGCATAAAAATCACATTTAAGATCCTGCTGTCACCATGACCACATTCGAACAGTAGCATTAAAGTTAATTCCAGTCCACTGCATGCCCCGAAGGCTTCCCCTCCCACAGCAGATGGGTTTTTTTTTCCTAGCCAAATGAGTAACTGTTTTGCTTTCAAAGTTCTCCACTGAAAGGACACTTTGGAAAAATAAATTCACTTATTTCAATTGGAATATGAACTAAGCTAGAAAAATTAAGAATATTTATTTCCATGAAACAACTTTTTGCAGCTGCTGGGGAACCTCTCAGAAGCTTCTAAGGAGGATGTGTTTTTGGACTGGAGTTCTTATTTTCATGCAGGAACAGTGCTTCTGATGCCACAACCCCAAAATGCAAACACATGGCCTTGGTGGTAAAACACTGAATCAGGACAAGGGTGAAGATGGGGACTCAGGAAATAGTCATAAACACACCAGCACAGGTGCATCTGCTTGACGTCAGGTCCAAAATTGGTTCTTGAGTGACCTTTGCCAGAGGAAGGCCCATGTCTGGGGTCCCTTGTCCACGGACCACATAGCTCAGCCCTACCTAGGGTCCACTAGCTCTGTAAAGACTGCTCGGGTAAGATCCCACCTACAGCTGCTATACAAACAGCTCCACCAAGCCAGGGTTGCAGGGTTTGGACTCAGCACCTCCTACAAATGTGCCATAATCAGGGCAGACCCCCAGTAAAGGCCCCATCCTGTACCCAGTCTCCCTGGGGCCACCCATGATCTGGAGCTCAGACCTCAGATTTAGAAAGGTATGTGATGCAACACTTCCAGCTGGGATCTAGGCAACTCCCCATAATCAAACATATCATTATTTCTGCAGCAAAACGTGCATACTGATACTAAGTAAGAAAAATAAATGCCTCCACTGCACATCTATTTTGGTTTGATTTTAGACTCAGTGAGTTTGATGCAAAGTTACAAAAACAACATCAAGGGGGACAAAAACCCTTTAATTTTCAAAGCTATTGAGATTTGGGAATTGTAGCCAAGGGGTCGTGGATCACAGAGCACGTCCCAGAGATCCCACCATCCTCTGGAGAGGACAGGCAAGCATCCAAAAAGGCTGTTCCAGTTCTGGGACCATATGAAGTCAGATGAGAGGGAATAGCCAGGTGAGTAATGTGACTTTATAGCCATGGGCCTCTGAGAATGAAGATCCGTCAATGTATAATGTGGTGAAAAATCACTTGGAACATTTAGGATAGAGCCACCCTACTGATGTTTCTAATTGATGTGGGTAGTTAGTAGAGGGGAAGGGAGGAGGGGAGAAGAGCAGGAAGGATACGCAAGGGGAGGAGAAGGACAGTGCCCAGAAGGGCCAGTCTTGTTGAAGCTGGTTTGCAGGAATGCCTAGGCATGAACCAAACTGTGTTTGCTCCAGCCTGCTCTGTCTCTGTACCATTTGCCCAGTTCTCCCTTCTTTTCTCTCCCTTGTCAGGGGGATAAGCCCTTCCACACTCAACACCTGTGCCTTCCTTACCAGGATCTCATATCTCACCCTGGGATGCCTGTCACTGTCACTATTGCCACCATGCTAATCATGGTCATAGGGCTCCCAGAGCGAAGGTGGGCATGGCAGGCAAATGCCCATCTCCCCCACCTGCTGAAATGATGGGCAGAGCAGGGAGGAAAAGCAGGGAAGTAGAAACCCTTGGTTGGTCAAACTGCAACCTCTTCAGATGGCACGTGTGAGCTGCACAATACTTCCCCAGCAATTTCACATCTCCTCAACCCAACCCATCATCTTAGCTGCATGTGTCCCATGAGTATGTATCCTGACCATTTGGTTTGTTCAGAGTCACATGTACACTTTGCTTGCCATGATCCAGGGATGCCAGCATGATTACTATTCCTATTTATAAGAGGAGACCGGGGCACAGAGAAGCAACATCCTTTCAGTCAGACACTGGGTCAGGACTCAGAACTGCATTATTTGACTTCAAGAAGAGTGATCAGTAGGCTCTACCATTGATGTTTCTTCCAACCCAATCTCTCTGCACTGGCAGTTAGGGGCTGTTCATCCTCTCTGAAGGAGCCCCCCATCTGCTCACTCAAAAGCCAATCTGGGTCTCCCCCACCCTCAGGAAAGAAAAGGGGGCTGCAGAGAGCTGTGGAACTCAGTCACATCTGGGTTTACACCAAGGCTGTGGCAGAGACCAGCTGTGTGAGCTCAAGCAGATTGTTCAATTTTTTTTTAACGTTTATTTATTTTTGAGACAGAGAGAGACAGAGCATGAACGGGGGAGGGTCAGAGAGAGAGGGAGACACAGAATCTGAAACAGGCTCCAGGCTCTGAGCCATCAGCACAGAGCCTGATGCGGGGCTTGAACTCACGAACCGCGAGATCATGACCTGAGCCGAAGTCGGACACTTAACCGACTGAGCCACCCAGGCACCCCTCAAGAAGATTGTTAAAAACAAACAACCCAGGGCACCTGGGTGGCTCAGTCGGTCAAGTGTTGGACTTCTGCTAAGGTCATGATCTCAGGGTTCAGGAGTTCAAGCCTCACATCAGGCCTTCTGTTGTCAGTGTAGAGATTGCTTCGGATCCTCTGTCTCCCTCTCTCTCTGTCCCTCCCCAGCTCATGCTCTCCCTTGCCCATCTCTCTCAAAAATAAATAAACATTAAAAACAAACAAACAAACAACAACAACAAAAACATAGGCCCAAAATTACTTAGGCCAAGTCACCAAACTGAGGCTTAATACTTAACTGTATTTTCAACCTCTCACAGAAACCTAAGTCTTAAAGGGCCAATCAGGAATTTTCTGATCAGCCTCTGTGAAGTCATCTGTCGCCACAGGGCCCTCTCCATCCCTCAATGGAAGATGAGATATAATCTGCTTAATAAAACTCCCTGCCCCTCCCCCAAAGATAAGGTTACCTTTCCTGAAACAATCCTTTCTTTTCCCTTGCTTATAACTTTCTTGCCCCACCCTCCTTCCTATAAAAACTTTCCATTTTGTACAACTTGTGTGAGCTCTCTCTACTTGCTAGATAGGGTGCTGCCCAAATCACAAATCCTTTAATTAAGCCAATTAGATCTTCAAGTTTACTTGGTTGCATTTTGTTTTTTAACAAGGTAAATACCCCCTCTGGGAGCTGCAGCTTCCTCACAGGTGTCTGCCTCACAGGGCAGGACGGCACTGGAAGGATGAAATGTGTGCAGCAGCAGGTAGGTCATGTGGCCCTGGTAGGCCCATGACAAATGATGGCTTAAAAAAAAAAAAGAGGGATTCCTCCATTTCATAAGATACTATAGGACAGGAGAGCTGTAACAACCAAGCTACAGCTAAAGGTGCAGAAGCCTCATCAACTGGGCACTGGGAGCCAGAGCAGGAATGTTGGGGCTGTGTGCCCTGGGAGCAGGAGAGCCCAGGACGCCACAGGTTTCCATGAGCATTTCTGAAGAATGGATGTGTAAAGGGGCTTGTGAATAATAATGTTCCAGAAGGAGCTTTTCTATCCTCTTAAGGCACTCACTCCCCACTCAGATCCCTGGAGGGCAAGAGGCCCTGCACAAAATCTTCCTACAGACAGTGTGTGGCAGGTTGGGCAGCTGATAGTGTCAGTCTAGAAACGCCAATACTCCCAGACCATCTGGAAGAGTCGGTGATTTTCCTCTCTCCCTATTTCTGTGGGATCCCTTCTCATTTAATCTTCAAGATATGACTATGTGGGGTTCTTAAGGGGACATACAAAGGAGGAAGGGGCCCTTGATCTGAGATGTACCATAAGAACCCTAATCCTTCCATGGGTCTCAGAACTGCCCCCCATTAACATCTACCTTGAGGCCATAGGAAACTTTAAGTTTGTGTGCATGTACATGCATGGAAATATTTATAGCAGGATAATGAGAGAGAAGAAAGGGAACATTTTCTTTGTTTAAAAAAAAAAGTACATTATGGTATAATAAGAAACATATTTGGTCTATGTCCCAGGTTCTTGGCACATGGTTTCTAAAACCTTGGGAACTTCCTGAGGATAGGAGTGTCTCTTATTATTCATATAGAGCACCTTCTGAGCCCACCAGAGGTTATTCTATTGAGGTGAGGTGACTTAGGGTGGGGGCCCGAGATCACCTCAGGTTGCCAGCAAGCAGCCGGTCATCAGAAAGATCAAGCTTTGATTACAGGGTGGGAACCTTCAGCCCCACCCAACCTCAGTCTCCAGGGAGAGGAGAGAGAATGGGGACTGGGTTATAAAAACTCTTGAACCACAAGATTCGGAAAGCTTCCAGATTGGTGAATACATCCAAGTGCCAGGACAGTAACTAGCCCACAGAAGGCATGAAAGTTCTGGGCCTCCCTCACACCTTGCCCTATGCATCTCTTCCATTCAGCTGTTCCTGATCAGGATTCTTTATAATAAATTGGTAAATATAAGTGTTTTCTTGAATTCCATGAGCTGTTCAACATTCAAACTCAGCTGGATAGAAGTGTGGGCAGCCTGGACACCCCCTTTGCACCTGGCATCGGATGGGGTAGTCTTGTGGGATTGAGTCTGTAACTTGTAGGATCTGATGCTAACTCCAAATAGGGAGGATCTACCCAGTTGGTATCCAGAGAATCAGAGAATCAGTTGCTGGTGTGAAAGACAGCATGTACTTGGTGTTGGAAAACTCCATATAAACATGTTTTGGAAATTCTTCCAGTCAACCATTTTGATCTCAGATGAAGAAAGTGGGCCTCCTTCTTCCTCCTGCCCCCAACACTTTTTCTCTCATTGTGACAGAATGATTGAAATCACCATTAACTATGGGTCATCATGAGGGCCCTAAGCAAGCCACTGGCTAGCCTGTGTGTGAACATAAGGTGTGGCATTCTCAGAGATGAAGTGGTAGAAAATGCAGCAATTAAGTATTTTAGAAATAAACATGGTTTACAACCTAGCATTCTATAGTGTGAATGCTATTCATTCCATAATTAGAATCCATAATCGGGAAATAAAAAATAGGGAATAAACATAAGAAGGATGGAAAATGTAGTCAGAAGAATGGTTAAAATTCCATATTAAGAGAAGCCAGATTATTTTGAAAAGCACAGGCAAGTCTTTGGATGGCTCAACTAACTGTCTCTTCAGAAACTGAAATGCTGCTGCCACTTCTTCTTATAGATTAAATCAGATCATATCTGACAGGCCTCCTAAAATGATAAAACTAATCTACAGAGAAACTACCCCAATTGCTTCCTGCTAGGAATAAGAAGAGGTATATAGAACAGCAACTTTCTCTTCCTTCGGGTTATTTAAATAACCAGAAAGTCCTACAAAATCAAGGGGAAGTGAAAGAAAGGAAAACAAAATAACAAACTGTAAGTCAAAAGAGAATTTAATTTATTTTACTTTTCTGCCCTTCTCTTCTGACTGTATAGAAAATCTCTAATTTGCAGAATATTGACCTCAGAGTTTAAATACCCTGGGAAAAAGATTATTCAGATTCAGATTTTCAGAACAGCAATTCAGCAACATGAAGCTCTGGGGAAGAAAAGTGGCTGAAGGCAATTTCCTTGATTTTCTGTCCTCTCCCGTCCATATTTCTGCCTCCCTTGGGTCTTCTGCCCTGTTGGTCTTCAATATGGAGCTTCACTTCTTATTCATACCCTTTATTCAGGCTAGGTCAGGCTAGGCTGGTCACCAGCTGGAGAACATAACAAGCAGGAATCTAGGTGATGGTGGCTTTATAAATGGCCCCGGTGCAACTTCCAAGGCCTGCCATGGTGACATTCAAGTTCCTTATTTCCATGCTGTGGCCTCAGAGGAATTCCAAGGCTTTCCAGGGGGAAAGACCTTCGATTAGGTACCTGTTAAGGTCTGTTCTAAACCCAAGATACCCATGATTCCTTAAAATTCATTCAGAAGCCAGTGTTAAAGCTGCTACATGAGCTACAGATGCCACCTTCCAGATAAATATGTCACCCCTGCTTTGTAAGAACACATGCTAAAAAGGCACCAAGCATGTTTCCAGGTGGTGGGCATGTGGAAACAAGTATTAATTAATGATGCAACACCTACACACACCAATGCTTCCTGATCTTCACATTTAAAAGGGTCTATGCCTTTCCTTCTCTCCCTTCCATTTCTGTAAAGCAGAGATTTTTTCCACCTCTGAACTCCACTGTCCACACCACCAGCTGGCCTCCTGCCATACTTCAAGGGAGTCACTTGTTCACAATATTTTAACCTTTTTGTTAGGCTGTAAATTGCACAGCCTGATTGTAAATGGCTTAAGAGAAGAAATTGGGTCTCATCCATTTCTGGGTTCCCCCTCATGTGACCTACTTTAATGTCTTCCCCGTAGCAGGCATTCAAAAAGATAAGGTGAATAGGTAAGTGAGATAAAAAGGTGATTTTTAAAACAAATGAAGCTGTGGACGTTTTTGCAAGTGCAATAATGAATTAGAAATAAGCTGTGCTTGAAAGAAATTTAGAGGTCTCCAGTGACATCTTCCAAAGCAAGCATGCTTATTTATGGAGCACCTGAACTCAATGCAATAAGTAATAATCTAGTTACTTTTTTCCTAGAAAACAACACTCTTTGAAAAAAAAATGCCAAATCATATATGTTATTAACGATCATTTGCTTACTGAGGGATAAGGATATAGGCATCAGGAAGACAGACCTGTCTCTGACCTAATATGTAGTGAGCATATTAGGTGTTTCTCTCTTTATAAGAAAAATGTCAACAGCAGCTCTGTACCATAGAAAACATGGGAAATGCCTGGTTTTATATAAAAAAGGAAACATTTGTACTATCTCCCAGAATTCCCAGAGCTTACACTACAGTGTTTAAATGTGAGGTGGAGTTGGCTTTATTTTGTATCATAATATCTTAGCCCTTCCTAGGTTCACCTTGAGTTTTTTGTTTCATTCATTCATTCTACAAAACTTACTCATGCCTGCTGGGGGTAGAGTAGTGAATACAAC
The DNA here is from genome assembly GCF_023721935.1 of Panthera uncia. Classification (NCBI taxonomy): domain Eukaryota; kingdom Metazoa; phylum Chordata; class Mammalia; order Carnivora; family Felidae; genus Panthera; species Panthera uncia. The sequence goes on from NW_026057582.1 coordinate 121,758,520, forward strand.
AGGAGTCCTGCCCTCCCAGAGGACACATTCCAGGTGGGGGATGAGAACTCAGAGCCAGAGAACAAATAAACAATACAAAGTATGGGACAAGGGCTTTAAAAACAAAATGAAGTAGACTTAGGGAATACATGTTGTGTTCCCCCAAATTCCTATGTTGAACTCTAATCTCAGTGTGAGGGATATCAGAGGTGGGGCCTTTAGTAGGTAATCAGATCATGAGGAGAGAGCCCTCCCAAATGAGATTAGCACCCTTATACAATGGGACAGATCCCTCCCTAAGAGATTAGCACTCCCATTTCACCTAGTGAGGACACAACAAAAATGCAACTCAAAAAAGAGCTCTGAATAGAACGCAACCATGGTGGCACCTTGGACTTCCAGCCTTCAAAACTGTGAGAAATAAATATCTGTTGTTGATAAGTCACCCTGTTTATGGTATTTTGTTATAGCAGCCAGAAAGACTAAGATACTGAGGTGAAGAGAATGGTATGGGCTGGGGGTAGGCAATGAGGGTTTGAGATAGTAGGGTTTGAGAGGAACTCAGAGAAGACCTCACTGAAAAGGTGATCTTCAGGTAGATACTACTAAGCAGTGAGAAAGAAAAGCAAGTGGTTCTTGGGGAAAGAGGCTTCCAGGCAGGGGGAGCAAATGCAAAGGCCCTGAGGGAGATGATGTGTGTAGGGCAACAAGCAGGGCAAGGAGCACAGCAAGAAGAAGAGGGCTGGGGAGCATGTAGAAGAAGTGAAGGCCTGGCATGCAAAGTCACAGACCACCTCAAGGACCTCAGCTTGCTACTGGGTGAGACAGGAGCCCCTGGAAGGATCTGGGTCAATGAGGCTTGTGGCTAAGCCTTCTTCTTCTCTTACTTGGATCACGCTGACTGCTATATTGAGAACAGACATCGCTAGTGGAGGTAAGGGCTGAAACACAAGGCCCAGCTATGAATCTCCATAGTAACATAGGTGAGAAATGATGCTGGTTTAGACCAAGGTGGAAGCAATGGGGTTGATGTGCAGTAGTTAGAGCTTGGCTCTATTTTGAAGGTTGAGATCGGAGGTAGGTGTGAGAGACTAGAGCTAAGGGTGACTCTGAGGCTTCTGATCTGAGCAAATGAATACATGGAGTTACCATTTATCCAAATGGAGACAGCAATTGTAGGGGCCAAGGGCAGGCTGCCCAAAACGTGCCACTTTGTCATACTGATTATTTTAAATAAAAGTTAATTATGATACAGCTTGTTCAAGAGGGACACTCAGACCCTCCACTGTCCCCCTGAAAGCAGGAAATAAATCTACCATGTGAGAGGTGTCCTCCCTCAATTAGGATGTAGAGACATCCTTATCACCAGAGATAGGGAATTTAGAGCCAAGAAGACTATATAAACAATCCCTGTGACTTTTTACTAATTTACCACCCCAGCCCAAGTTCCTCTTAGAATTCCTTACTAGTTAAAGCTCCCAAAGTTAAGGCTTTTTGTCCTGTTAACTCCTCACAGATTTATCGTGTCTTTGTCTGAAAAGTTTAAAAACTATCTGCCTTTGTCATTTCTTTAGGTGTCAAAGTTGTCAAAGTCATTATTTGGCCTCCGTGTGCACATAATAAAACTCTGTTGTTTTTTTTTTCTCCTGTTAATCAGTCTCATGTAAATTCAATCTTAGTCCAAGTGGAAGACCCCAAAGGGTAGAGAAGAATTTTTCCTTCCCTTCACTATAGAGGGAACAAGTGAGAAAGGGAAAGAAAGGACACACTGGATTTAAGAGCCTACTGGGTGCCCATGTAGGGGCACCAGGAAGGCAGTTGGGTTGGTGCTTTAAGCCAGGATACTGGGTGCTCCAACTCCTGGGACAAGGAATGACTGCACAGAGATGAAGAGACTAGCAGGGGGAACTCAGGAGTCACTAGAGAATTAGGAGGAAAACCTAAGGACAGGTAGCCAAACACTAAATGTAGAAGAATTTCCAGTAAGAGGGACCAATCCACTCTACCAAATGTTCCTGAGAGACCCAAGGTAAGAGGGAAAAAATCGATCCCTGGAAAAACCAGAATAAAGGTGTTCTATCCTTGGTGGAGAGTGGAAAGATAGGACAGGTATTGACAGGTAAGGGACATCAGGTATCACCTGGGGTGATGGCGAAGTTCTGCTTCCTGATGGGGGTGGGACTGAGGAATTGAAAGCATTCCTGGCTATTCATTGACTGATACACTTAGGATCTATACATCACATTGTATACAAAATTTTTACCTTGAAAGAAACCCTGGTCAAAGAGCTGCCTGAAACATGCAGGTGAAAATGCACCACTGTCTGCTATTCCTCTTTGAAATGAACTAAAAAAATAAGCTAGGCTGATAGAAAGATGGATAAATAGCCAAATGGGATAAAGTAAGAATTAAAAAAAAAAAAATGCTAATTACAGATTCTAAGAGGTGAGGCTATAGACTCCCCATAAATTCAAATGTTAGGTATGTTTGAAAATTTTCATCAAAAAATTAGGGAAGGGGCACCTGGGTGGCTCAATCAGTTAAGTGTCTGACTCTTGATTTTGGCTTAGGTCAATGATCTCAGAGTTAAGAGTTTGGGCTCTGTGCTGGGCATGGAGCCTGCTTAAGATTCTCTCTACCTCTTCCTCTTCCTCTGTCCATCTCCCACTCAGGCATGAACTCTCTCATTCTCTCAAAAAAAAAAAAAATGAAGAAGAAGACGACGAAGAGAAAAGAAAAAAGAAAAGAAAGAAAAACGGGGGAAAAACATTATTTAGAGTATAGCATTCACAACCTGGGGGTTAGTGGTTTGCTCACCCCAAGTCAGCTAAGGGTGAGTTTAACTGAGAATTCATGGGAAGAGAGTGGGGATGTCTGGGGAGGATGCTGCTTGAAGGAACATTGCTGTAAAGGTAAGAAGGAAAGGAGAGTCACTGGGGAAAGTTAATGGAGACAAACAAACTGCAGTTTGTATGCTAATGAGGCCAACCTCTAGACGCTATTAGGACATGACTTTAGAAGCAACAGGGACAACTGTGACAGTAAGACTCTCAGCAGGCCCCAGAAGAGGGAACCTCTTCCCAGGAGGGAGGCGCCATCTCCAAGGGGAGAACAGACCCAAGCCCACGTGCCCAGACAAAAGGAGGGAAGCTAGAGCAGATGTGCACAGGATGAAGATAGGATGTGCTTACTAAAGAATGTTGTTTTACTGGAGAATGTTATGCTAAGTGAAATAAGTCATACAGAGAAAGACAGATACCGTATGTTTTCACTCTTTGTGGATCCTGAGAAACTTACCAAAGGACCATGGGGGAGGGGAAGGAAAAAAAAAAAA
>NW_026057582.1:121761932-121785067 GCF_023721935.1 Panthera uncia
GATGGGTATTGAGGAGGGCACCTGTTGGGATGAGCACTGGGTGTTGTATGGAAACCAATTTGACAATAAATTTCATATTAAAAAAAAGAGACAGGAAGGGGATGTGGGAGCAGGGGGTAAATGGAAATTCTCCACACCTTTCTTTCAATTTTGTTATGAACCTAAAACGACTCTAAAAAGATCAAGTCTTTTAAAAAAGGGAAAGTAGTATATACATTTCAAAGGAAAAATTAAAAAAAAAAAAAAAAGGAATGTTGCTTTAAATCCTGCAGGGAAATTCTGCAAAGGTTCTACTTTATTCATTACAGGCAGGTTCTGTGAGGCATCTCTTGTATAGCAAAGCCTGCTCCGGGGACATACAGCAGATGGCTTTAAGTGAATCTGTTTTCTATTCCCGAACTTCCACTTGCATTCCCACCAAAACTCACCTGCCCAACAACCACCTGGCAATATTCCTTTCCTCACATTTACTACTCTGATTTCTGCCTTACAAAGAAAGGGAATTTCCCTCACCTCAACTCCTATCTTGGGACATTGACCCAAGAAGCAAACAACAAAAGGCAGATTCAAAATACCAGTGTCTGTGTAAATTGTGTTAAAAATCAGGTGACAAAAACTTTCAAAGATCAGGCACGTTTTAATTCCTTGTTTTCAACAAATTTGAATGAGAAACTAAGCAAGCTGTCAGCTAATACATTCCAATGAAACTATATTATTTTTGTCATGTAATCTGGAAGAAGTTCAAGGAATTGACTAATGTTTTAACAAAATGTCTTTCATAATGAACGATACACTACTACATCTATTTTAAAAAGTCATAGAGGGGCGCCTGGGTGGCTCAGTCGGTTAAGCCTCCGACTTCAGCTCAGGTCATGATCTCACGGTCCGTGAGTTCGAGCCCCGCGTCGGGCTCTGGGCTGATGGCTCAGAACCTGGAGCCTGCTTCCGATTCTGTGTCTCCCTCTCTTTCTGCCCCTCCCCCATTCATGCTCTGTCTCTCTCTGTCTCAAAAATTAAAAAAAAAAAATTAAAAAAAAAGTCATAGAATTGATGGTGAAATCTGCATTAGTGTCTCATTTCATAATAAAAAAAATCATCGTCTGCAAACATATGAATTAATTTAAAACAAAGCCCCATCTTTGGTAGAGACATGAATGCCACCGTGATGAATTAAGAACCAATAATCATTGTAATCCTAAATCAATCCAAAAGAAAAAAAATTAACACTTATTGTCTAAAAGAATGACTTTATGTAAATATCTACATTTCAGAGAACCAAGACAGAGTGATTGATAACCTGCAAACATGAAATTACAGAACATTAGGATAAGTTCTGTGTGAAAAGTGGCATAGCAATACAAGTGCAATAATAAAAGGAAGGGACTGTGCAAGACATCTGCAGCTAGAAGGCCTTCTTTATATAGGAAGGCCTTCCTAAATGAATGAGACGGGCATCAAATCATTATGGTATTTAGTTTCCACTTAAAATAGAGACTAACAGTTTTACTTTTAAATGCCAATATTTACAATTTGCTGGAAAAGACATCATTTGCAATTCATTAAATTTAGGTGAGGATTTTACATGTCAAGCTAAAAATCCATGAATGGAATACAGCATTTCAGAATTCTTGCATTCTTAGTGCTCTTGCAGAGCACTAAGCATGACTGTGACAGCCTCTGGCTTAGGCAACTCTCTAGGATTCCCATTATGCGCATCTAGAAGGCATAGAGAGTGAGGCGGATGCCCCTAAACCCTGGGGACCAGTTAAGGTGCAGGTTACAAACAGGTTACCAACAATGTAGATCTTCATCTTATTACTTGTTTTGCATGAGTGCTTTTAAAATTTCCCCAAATCACCCTGTAGGAAATACACGCATTCACTGAGCCCTGTAGGACGCAGTGAGAAATACCCAAAAGTGGATGTTCTACTTCACATAAGTTGGCATGTGTGGAGTTAGGGAGGACAATCCTGACTCTTCTCAGGGTCATTTCAAGCAGGAGCATCTGAGAAACCACAGCAGGAAGACCCACGGGAGAGGACTGCCCTTGTCTCAACTTACCATTTGCAGCCAAATGTTGGTAGTTAGAACTTGGTTCTTCTCATCCTTCAAAGAAAAATAAAGAACCATAAATATTGCTTATATGGTTTACAAAAGAGGGACTGATGCCATTATTCATGCAGGAATCATACTACTGGGGCTGTGGGAATGCGTGGAAACTAGGAGGAACCAAGCACTTCCAAACACACTCAAGCAGCATTTCCCCAGAGTTAAGCTTGTTCTCTTTATTCTGAAGTAACAGACATTTATTATAGAGCACTTACAAAATGCAAAGTATAAAGAAGAAAATTAAAACCCACAGCCCCACCACCCAGAGATGACACTTCCTAATGATTTAGCTTACTTTCCTTTGTACTCTTTAAAATAATTTATATGCTTAAAAAATAAAGTTGGGTACAAATTCCAATTTTTTAAAGTCAAGTTTATTACCAGAAAGTATAGAGTTTTAAACAAATATAAATATCTCATGCTTCCCTCCCCCAGGAAAGGGAGCATGACCTATGACAGCTGTTGTACCATATGCCAATGGTAGTGTGTGGGCCACATTTCTCCCTGGTCCCTGTGGATCTGCCTACCTTTTCTCTCATCTTTTATCTACCAGGAAGTATTCCTGGCCCTTGACACACACTTGCAAGGTAAATTCTGTCCTAATGAGCAAACCAAGTTTCAGAAAGGTGAGGTGACTTTGTGAAGGAGCTATTCAAACTTGGATCTTTCTGACCCAAAGCCCCTTTTTCCACATTTCTGAACCACCTACGGGTGGCATCCAGAAGAGTGCCAAGTCTGTGCTGTAATCAGAGCTTGGGATAGTGTACTAACCATGACTTTGTTCCAGCACAGGACACCTAAAGAAAATTCTAGTCAACAACAGCCTTTCCAACTGGGATGCAAGCAGTGTTTTACCACAGCTGGTTGAGCCCAACATGGCCTAGCAAAAACCAGTGTGCACACACCAACGACCAAGTTCCATGCAATACTTATACTGAGATAGTGGTATTCACTACTTAGCACTCAATTCCCACCCAAAGGACTCTACAAATTGACAACTGCCATTCTCTCTAAGAGAAAGTATTTATTAATGCCCTCAAGCAGAGTGCCTAGAAGCTGAGACTGTGAGCTCCTCCAGCAGGAATGACCTGGTCCTGTTATGGCATACACAAAAACAATCCCAATGGCAGAGAGAACATGGCATCTGCTGGGGCGTGGTCATAGGGAGGGATGCAAACGAGAAACAAATGCTGCTTCTCATTAAAATAAAAAATGTATTGAACATGTAAGGAGTTGGCAAAGATTACTTGATGCATCAATGGCCCTGGCCCAGCAACTCACACTCTGAGCACCTTTGAAAGGTGAAACTAGGAGGTAGGGAGGTATCTGAATCCTGAAGAAAGAACAGGGCTACTTGAGGAGGGACAGGGAAGAATGTCCTAGTAGGGTCTCAGGACACAGCTGAATCCAGAAGTAGATGTCAGTTTGGTTACAGGAAAAATACATTCTATTTTCCAAAATAAAACATGGCAGAGTCTTCTGGGTGGAAAAAGTTATGGAGCTAACATTTCTCTGTACTCTGTACTAAGCGAATGGTTCCCGACGGAGCCATATATTTGAACTGCATGAGTACTCTAGTTCCGGTTCAATCTCCAATATTATTTGAAAGCATCAGTGAACTCTTTTAGGACATACATCCATTGTGTCAACTTATTAAGGAGTTGTTGTTTTTAATGGACTTAAAATTAGCTGGTGTTCCACTTGGGTGGCTTTCCTTCTTTTAATTGCATCTGTGTCTTCAGCTTCTGAGAAAAAGGCTTCTGTGGTTTGGGAGCTCAATTACTACCAATCTAATTAAAAGGCTTTCTTCTTTCCAACATTTGAACTGAAACCTCATTAGAGTGAAACGGAATTTCTGTGGTGTGTAGCAGCATGGGACTAAAGTGCCAGCATTTCAAACTGTAATCAACACTGAGCAGCAGCCAGCCACTGCTGGAGAGCACAACGATGCCAGGTAAGGGAGCCTTCCGTGGAGATTTGAGAGGACCAGCCTGCAGATCAGCAAGGAGGCTGCTGTTGGCATTCCCAGAGTAGGTCTCTTTCCTCCCAGCTTCCGTCCCAGGGCCACCGGCTGGCTGAGGCTCTCAGCTCTCTCAGTCCGCACAGAGACAAGGTGTCCTACCTCTTCACCACCCCTGAGATGCAGCGTCCTCTCCACACTACACATTGAATGTTAGCATTCCGCTGAAATTCACATGTTCAAACTCAACCCCACTGGGACAGTATCTGGAGGTGACCTTTGGAAGGAGATTAGGTCATGAGAGCAGAGCCCCCAGGAATAGGATTAGTGCCTTATAAAAGAGACTCCAGAAAGCTCCCTCACCCCTTCTGCCACATGAGGACAGAGGGAGAAGATGGTTCTCTATGAACCAAGAAGCAGGTTCTCACTAGATACCAGATCTACCAGTGCACGGATCTTGGATTTACAAACAGCATCACAACTGTACGGAAGAAATGCATGTTGTTTAAGCCACCCGGTCTGTGGTATTTAAGTTATGGTAGCCCAAGCTGATGAAGACCACACACAGTCTGACCTCCACTAAGCTCCAGATGGAGCTCTCTGCCCTCCTTCAGCTGCACTGATCAAAGAATTAAGACCAAGGTTCTCAGTGTAGCACACAGCCTTTTCTACAAGCCATAGTCCAGCCATGTGCTCATTCATTCATTCATTTATTCATTTATTCACTCATTCAACAAATGTTTGCAGAATACTTCCTGTCTCACGCATTATGCTATCCAGACATGTAGAGTAGGAATTGAACATTGTTCTTGAGCTCATGGAATACAAAATGTGAGTGGGGGGTGGGATTACACAACTCAACAATGATATAATTTCAAAAGGTGATAGTAAAGGAATGAGACACCTTCAGAGAGGATGACAGGGGTAGAGTCCCAAGGATGAGCCTTCACTTTTACACCCTATGATATTGGAATACTGAAAAACACAGATCCCTCATGCCATCACCTGCACCACTTGCCCTTTAAGAACTCACTCCTCCTCATCTCCCAGGGCCTGCCCTGTCCCACACCTTCCTCCTTTCTCCTGCTCCAGGCCAGGCCCCCCCAGCAGGCAGCCCTGGACTGAAGTTGCCTCCTGGATCACCAGGGATTCCAGCACAGAGCCAGCAACCCAGACAGACCTTGGCTTTGCATAGGAGAATGAAAGTCAGTGAGGAGAGGCAGATTTCAGTTCAACATGAGGAAGAACCTCCCTGGCCTAGAACAGTTCAGCCTACTTCAGAAAGGATGTGGCAACCAGCTCCTGGAGTTATAAACACAGAGGACAGCCACCTACCTGGAAAGGACACTTTCATCCTTCGGTGGCCCTCTGAAGGTGTAGTCCTGGTGACCTAGGGCCTGTGCAGTCTACAGTGGCCAGGTCTCCTACACACCCCAGTGCCCACACTTACACCCCCTACACCAGCCACTTGGCCTTCCTTCCTGCCACCCTGAGGATAGCCAGTGTCCTGCTTCCTGAGCCTTCTGCAAGAGGGCCCAAGGCACAACTTCAGCCTGCATTCAACTGCCATGCCTCAGGGTTTACACATCGCTGTGCATGATGAGGTGATGTGGAGAACTGGGCATGGAGACTGAGCCTTTGGTTTAGAAAGCTGGCAGATGGATCTGCAGTTCCCAGATGTCTCTCTGGCTTCAGGCATTAGGATGTTCCTGGAAGAACATACAGGGGCTCCACTCCCTCTCCCAAAATCTACTTATTCTACCCAGGAGGGAAACTTCCTTCCCTCTTATCTAAACATCCTCCACTGACAGCAAAGCCACCAGCCTCCTGTACTGCGCTTGAGCTTGTTTAAATCCTGAATCAGCTGATGAAACTGCATTCAGTAGTCTCTTTCCTCATGAGTTGGATGTCACACTGGTCAAACACTGGGGTTCCTGTGGGAAGGAATCCAAACCCCAGCCCAAGGGCCTCTGAATAAATAACCAGCAAGCAGAACAGAATCTGAACATGGTTTCAGTGATGACCCTGCCTGGCAGGACAGCATGGTGGAGCAGACCCCATGCAGAGGAAGACCCTCCAGACTCCAATCTCAGCCCTCTAATCTCAGGCACTCAGTTTCTGTGGGTTTCAATTTTCTCTCCCAGAAAATAAGGAGACAACAGCTTTCCTGACCACCGCCCAGAGTGGGAGAGGTGAGGGCAGCCTCATACAAGCTGTGACATGTGACTCAGTGCCAGTGGCTGTTCCTGTGGGGCTGCCCTCACACATACGATTCTCTTGCAAGACCCACACTCCTTCCTACCCCTGGGACCACACAAGAGGAGACACGACCGACGGTCGCCATGGAATCACAGGATGCCCTTGTGACAAAGCACCCCCATAGCCAACTAGTCCAATGCCTCATTTAAAAAAAAAAAATCTGAGCACTTCAGAATATAATTCAGCCTTAAAAAAAGATGGAAATTCTGCTATTTGTGATAGCATAGATGAGCCTGGAGGACACTATCCTAAGTGAAATAAGCCAGACATAGAAAAACAGGTACTACCTGATTACACTCACATGAGGAATCTAAATTAGTTGAACTCACAGAAGCTCAGTGTAGAAAGGTGGCTACCAGAGGCTAGGGGAGGGGGAGAGGGAAGGTCTTAGTCCATTGGGACAAATGTTCAGCTCTGTAAGATAAATAATTCCTAGAGATCTGTGCAGCATGGAGCCTATACTTAACAATGCCATATTACATATTTAAAAAAAATTTCTAAAAGGGTAGATCTAATGTTAAACTTTATCACAGAAATTAATAATGATAATAAATAAATAAAGAGGGCTGGAGGGAATTTTTGAAGTGATGGCTATGTTTATGATACAGATTTTAGGGAGGGTTTCACAGGTATATGCTTGTCTCCAAACCTGTCAAATTGTGTACATCAAATATGTACAGTTTTTGTACATCAATCATACTTCAATAATGTTACTGTTTTTTTTAAAATACACTTTGATTTAAGTAGCTATGCTTTTTTGAATCAATCTCCCAGAATAATCATGTATCTGTTTTGAGTACAATGGTTCTGATAATGTGTAATGTGCTACCTTTCATTTCATATAGCAATTATTCTTCTGGAAGTTATACAGAAACATTATTCAAAATTATTTTTCATAGTTCCCAACACTTTCTTTTTGCTTTTGTGTAGACACTGAGAAAAGGAGATAACAATACATCTCACTTTGTCTAAGTTCTTGTTTGCAGAGAAAATTGCTGGATAACATAAATTCCTATTCATGTAGTCTTTGTAGTTTATAGCAAGGATTACTTCTTTTATCAAATTTAATTTTACACCAACCATATTTTTGCCCTAGTTTTACAGAATAATAAACCGAGAGTCCGTGACTTCGCCTAAGTCAGTGAGATCGTAGGTCTGACAAAAAACTCATACCCAGAATAAGAAATAAACTCCTACATATCAATAAGAAAAAGGCAGACAATCCAAGAGAAAAATGGGCAAAAGATGAACAAGCACATGATTTTCACCACAAAGAATATCAGTAATTACATAGCTAGGGTACCTGGGTGGCTCAGTCAGTTGAGCATCTGACTTTGCCTCAGGTCATGATCTTGCAGTTCATGAGTTTAAGCCCCATGTCAGGCTCTGTACTGACAGCTTGGAGCCTGGAATCTGCTTCAGATTCTGTGTCTCCCTCTCTCTCTGCCCTTCCCCAGCTAGTGCTCGTTCTTTCTCTCTTTCTCAAAAATAAACATTAATTTTTTTTTTGAAAAAAAAAAACATAGCTAAACCTTCAGTAGACATTTGGATTCTTGCAAATGTCATGCGTGGATGTGTGCATGCACGCGCGCACACACACACACACACACACACTTTTTTTAAACTATATCAGTCTTGTGACAACAACCCAGGAAAATCAGTACTATTATTATTCTCATTTACCAATTGAGATAATGGGAAGGCTCCCAAATTTAACCTAATATGTCTCCGTTCTGCTCCAATGTTTTGCAGTGAGCATATATAACCTTTATAATCAAGAGAGAAGGGGTGAATAAAGATAGCATCTGTAAACAAAGTAAGTTCCTAGCCCTAGGTCACACAGCTCAGTGTAGAATCTGAGATCCAACCCCTTATCTTTACCTGTTTATCTCAACACCTGTATTTGAGGCACCATGAGACTCCTCCGAATATCACAACAGTGAGCACCTTGGTGATGCTAATAAAAAAATGGTCCCCTTTGGTATCTGTATAGCAGAGAAATTCTCAATTACTGTATGGAAACCTCTGAGGTTCTGAGATGCTTTAGAGGATCAGTGAAGTCAAAACTTTTTCCATAATCATTAGAAGTTTTTAGGCTGTTTCCCCCTCATTTCCTCATGAGCAGTGGGGAGAGCTTTGCAGAGACCATATGGCACATGATGTCAGCAGCAGACTGAATGCAGAGGCAGATAAGAGAATCCAGCTGTCTTCTATTAATCTTGGTATTTAGGAGATTTACAAAATATAAAACAATGCCACCATTCTCAGTAAAATTGTTTTGCTTGGGAAAAATGGTTAATTTCCACAAAATATTAGTTACGTTAACAATTTGTAATTGTTTATTACAATTTAAAAATGAGTTAATGAACTTGAAACATTTTCTTAGTTTTCATTTCTAACATGGTAAATATTGATAGATATAATCCACATAAAAATGGGGGGAATTCTCAATAGCTTTTATGAGAGCAAAGGGGTTCTGAAGCTTAAAAGTTTGAGAGCCACTGGTATAGGGCTAGGCATTCGTAAGACACCCTGTTTCTTGTACCTAAAGACCTGGCCCTCTCAGGGTGCAGACCCCTATTCCATCTTTGTTTTCATTTGGGGTTGCTCATGATCTTTGTCTTGGGAGTGCAAATCAAAAATCTAGGTATCTATCACAAGCAGACCTGGTTGGGTCACCATCAAGCTGTGTAGACTTGGAGTAGTCATTGAGCTTTTCTGAGACTCGGTTTCCTATATGTAAAAATAGGAAACTGAGGGGCACCTGGGTAGCTCAGTTGGCTTAAACATAGAACTCTTGGTTTCGGCTCAGGTCATGATGTTGCAGTTCACAAGACTGAGCCCTGCACTGGGCTCTGTGCTGGCAGATTCCCTCTCTCTGCCCCTCCCCAGTTTGTGTTGGCTCTCTCTCTCTGTCTCTGTAAATAAATAAATGAATAAATAAATAAATAAAAACAAAAAATTGGAAACTGATTGCCACATCTCCAGCAAGTTGCAAGGATTAAATGAGTACCACACCAAAAGTGACGAAAACATAGGAAAACTTTCCAACTTTCAATTATCAGAAATAAGTTCTTCCAACACAAAGGTACTGGAGAGGCTTAGAAAGTTTGGCCCAAATAGGTAACATCTCTCTACCTCCAACTGCCTACCTTTCAGTGTGGTGTATCATTACATTAGTTTTATTCTCACTGAAATCTGGGCCTATGAGGTTAATGTCTCAATGTCAGCATTTAATTTTTGTAAGTTTATTTATTTTGAGAGAGAGAGGCAGAAAATGAGGGAGAGTGAGAATACTAAGCAGGCTCCACACTGTCAGTGAAGAGCCCAATTCGGGGCTTGATCTCACAAACTGTCAGATCATGACCTGAGCCAAAAATCAAGAGTAGGACATTCAACCAACTAAGCCACCCAGGCACCTCTCAACACTTAATTTTCTTAATGGGTTAAGGATTATTCTGTGATGTATGCATGTTCAGATATGAATCTTTTCAAAAAGAATGTATGCAACACAGTTTCCTTCAAGCATTGGATCTAACGTCCCTCCACCAGCTACCCAGCCTCACAGCAGGCTTGGCCAAGGAATCTCACTATTTTCCTACCCAGGTTCTGGAACCCCTTAATCATCACTTACCTGTTTAGAGATATACACTTATTTCTAGCAGTATTTTTAAGTACTAACAAATAAAGGAAATGTGTGTGCTCTGTCCCTTTAAAACACAGCACTCTGAAGAGCGTGATACCGTAGATACTGCTCCAAAGAACTCCACAGAGACAGGCTATAGTCCTTGGAAAATTGTCTCTAGAACTCCCCAAAGTGATTTAGGACCCTTTTATTCTATTTTTAGCTACCAAAGTTAATCCTACATGTCTCTAGAACACTGTTTTCAGGAGCAATTCAGAAAAAGACTTGAAGAAATCTCTAAAATCATGCCAGAGTATATAACAGATACACATTTTTTTCCTCCCAATAGGTCAGTGTGTAATTCTTTACTGACTTAATCCCAGGTAAGACACATCATAATGAAGGGTACAAAACTGACCCCATCAGGCTGACTCCTTTGGGAAGTATGCATGCCAGGTGAACTAGTGACAAGCGTGTCTCAGGCACTTAGGTCCTTGCACCTATGGTAACTGATTTTCTTTCCCCCATAAAACCCACTGCCCAGTGCAATATTGAAGGGACTAGGGCCCATCACTGAGCCACTCCAGCTGTCTGTGTGTGAAGGTATGAGAGGGATATTCTAGGGAAGTGACCCACCCTGACGGTGTAGCCATTTGGTTCCCGCTGGGTGGACCCCATACCCAGCATTGCCCAGGTTCCCCAAGGGAGGCATGGAGTTTCAAGAGTGTACTTTTAACTGGGACTAAAAGGTCTTCTTTCCACTTCTGTAAAAGGAAGGGCCTCCTTATCTCCCCCAGAAGACCCAAATCTGGAGGAACAAAGCTGTGAAAGGGGATTGTGAGAGTGGAACCTAACAAAGACACAGCACCTTGAGTTAGAAGAGCTGAGAGGTGGAGGGGGTGGTGGAAGGAGGAAGCAGGAGCGTGGGAAGAAGATTATGGAGTGCAGGAGAGGCAGAAGGGCTCCAGATGCACTCAGTGACCCCAGAATGAAGATTTATCTCAACTCTCCTTGAACAGACACAATAAATTTCCCTTTTACACTTAAACCATCATTGTAACTGAATTAGTGTCCAAGCATTGCCTTCACTGTTTACAACAAATGCAACACACATAACACATTATCTCCTACAGGGCTAAGACTAAACAACTGCACCCACTGCCAGACCCCACAAATGCCTGAGAAATTACAGAAATGTGTGCAGCTTCAACACCAGGCTTTTCCAATGAAAAGCAGGAACTGGTCCTGGCACATCTTATCACAATTGGGGTCCTCTAAAGACATGAACTATAGATACAGGGATCCCAACATAACACTCCATGTGGAACTGGTGCAAAGGTGTGTTCAAAAGGCCGAAGGGAAGGGGATGATGTACGTGAAAGGAAGGAGCAGGATGTAAAAACAGTAACATTTTTCTTTGTTGTTATTTGACATTTTTATTACATTTTTTAATGTTTACTTATTTTGAGAGAGAGAGAGAGAGAGAGAGAGAGAGAATATGAGCAGGGGAGGGGCAGAGAGAGAGGGAAACACAGAATCCGAAGCAGGCTCCAGGCTCTGAGATGTCAGCACAGAGCCTGATGCAGGGCTTGAACTCACAGACCACAAGAGCAAGACCTGAGCCAAAGTTGAACACTCAGACAACTGAGCCACCCAGGTGCAATTTTTATTAAACTTTTTAATTTTTATTTATTTTTGAAGGAGAGAGACAGAGACAGAGACAGAGACAGAGAGAGAGAGAAAGAAAGTGCCAGCAGGAGAGAGGCAGAGAGAAAGGTAGACAGAGAATCTGTAGCAGGCTCCACACTGTCTGTATACAGCCTGACGCAGGGCTTGAACTCACAAACTGTGAGATCATAACCTGAGTTGAAATCAAGAGTTGGACACTTAGGGCACCTGGGTGGCTCAGTTGGTTAAGCATCCAACTTCAGCTCAGGTCATGATCTCACAGTTCGTAGGTTCAAGCCCCATGTCGGGCTCTGTGCTGACAGCACAGAGGCTGGAGCCTGCTTTGGATTCTGTGTCTCTCTCTCTGCTCCTCCTCCACTCATGCTCTCTCTCTTAAAAATAAATATTAAAAAAAAAATTTAAGTTGGACGCTTAACCAAGTCATCCAGTGCCCAGTTATTTGGCATTTCTAATATTTCTACAAGTAATGTAGATTAATTGGTTTAATGAATTAAGGTAAAATAAATAAGACCAAAAATAAGGAAAATGATATAAAAAATAGCTCACCACCATTATAATACAGATTATTAAAAATTATGGGTATACATATCATGAGGGTAAGTCCTGGGCAAGTTGAAAAAAAATCTGGAATGACAGCTGCATAAACAAAATATAGCAGTATATGAATGAATGGATGGATACACTTTTTTTAAAATAGCAAATACAAGGAAGAAAGGAAGGCAAGCAGATAGGCACAAATAAAATATAAAATATAGTCTGGAAAAAAAAGCCCAAACAAGGACATACTTCCCATGAGTTCTTTATACAATATAACTTAATAAAGCCTTGAATCAAATTAAACATGATTTCAAAGACAAGATCATTAAATAACCAAATGAAATGAAAGGGAAACTGCAGAGTTAAATAAATAAACTTACAACCAAAACAACATGATTACATAGCTAGTAAATTAGACACAGAAAGGGACAAAACAGAGCCAGCTAAAAATTGAGTTATTGGCATGAAAGCAAGGCATGAGATAATCACAGTTTGTGCAGAGGAAAAACACAAAGAGATTAAGTCAATTAAAGAAGAGGTCGGAGATGGAGGTGACACAGGAAGACAGGACTAGAGCTGAAATGGAGAACAGACACATGAGAAATAGTAAGGGTTCTGGGATAATGCACAGAAGACATACTCCTGGTCCTGGTGAAATGGTAGACTCCATAACCTTAACACCATTGTGCCATAAAACACCTAGAAATTCTGAAATCTCTTAAAATACAAATCTAAGCTCATAAAAAAAAGCACAAGAAATCCCCCAAAACAAAAAATTCAAGAGGGACGTAAAAAGCACATTGTGAGTGCACAAGTTGATGCTGGCAGAGCTCTGTGACTACTTACAGTCACAGAGTGAATGTGAATGGTGACTACTTATGTTCACAGAGAGTTTGACCAGTGCCTTGTTGGTACTGAGGACAAACTTTGATTCCACAGGTAGAGGGGAGCTGAACCAAACCCCCACACCTCATTCATCCACGTGACACAGGCCACAATCCTATGGACACCCCTACACTTTCATGGATTTTATCTCCAGGAGCCCCCCGCGTCAACCAAGTTCTCATGAAAACTATGCAAGAAAAATCATCTTGAAACCCTGACATGGGGAGGGAAGGAGCAACTTTAGGGAAATAGGCCATCCAGCACCTTCTCAGCACAGGCCTATCCTCCAGACTTTGTGAGAGGTTTATTCCTGCTGGGAAGAGGACATCCTGCCCACATCAGTACCCTGTAGTCTTTCTGTCTCACCAGAGTGGGAGAGGGAAGAACTGTATCACCAGGAAATACCTGAGAAGTTCAAGCCCAGGAGCACAGGCCTACCAAAAGACTGAGATTTTATCATAAGATTACAGAATGCTTCCTCTCCCCACCTTTTCACCACACCAGAAGGCTCCAGTAGGACACCAGTGGGTACAACTGAAAGAGTTACAGACTCTCTGCCCAGGAGTGCCAAGGGAAGGCCAAGGTTCGGGGAGGGGAGACAAAAATATGGACACTAGAAGAATGTACAGCTACAGCAAACAGTAAAGTGTAACCGTAGTCAAACAAACATAAATTCTCATGCTAAAGGTGTATTTACTTCAATTCCTATTACCTTAAAGGTCATTTCTAGCTTGTGACAGAAAAACCAAAAGGCAACTAAAAGACAAGAAAAAAATAATCCAAAAGAGACAAAGCAAGCATCACAACAAGGCTCTGACATCAAATTTCAAACGCCACTCAACTGTAAGACATATATATTTTCCAAAAATGTTAAAACGTGAAAAAAATAAACATCTCATAACTGATGGACTATGGTGTAAAATGTTATTTTTACAGATAATGAAAGATAAAGAATGAAAAGTAGCAGAGACTTCTCTAATCCATCTCAACATCATTCACTCCAATGTTCGAAAAACAAGTGGGGGCAAAGAGCCTACATGGGAGTTCCTTCCAGAATCAACATGGAGATTTTTATACATTATCTGAAAGGCAGAGAAATTTCTAAGTTTGCAGATATTCTTAAACTCATTCAAGCAGAGAAGGCTAATTGGGAATAACCTATAGGAATATGTTGCTAAACTATAGGAATTACAAAAACAATGAATTTCATTGTGGTGATGTCAGAGAAATAAACAACTGCAACTCAGGAAAAGAAGTTGAGAATCCTTGTCACCCATTCCCCAGTAGCATGTTACCCTGCACACCTCAATCAAGGATTATAAAGGCACGCCTGTGTGGCTTGGTTAGGCGTCTGACTTCAGCTCAGGTCATGATCTCATGGTTCAGGAGTTCGAGCCCCACGTCAGTCTCTGTGCTGACAGTTCAGATCCTGGAGTGTGCTTCAGATTCTGTGTCTCCCTCTTTCTCTACCCCTCCCCTGCTCATGCTCTGTGTGTGTGTCTCTCTCTCAAAAATAAATAAACATTAAAAAAATGTTTTAAATAAAAAAAGGATTATAAGAAGCAAAATGGGAATACTTCCCTCTTCTAAAGATTTCAACAAAATACAACAGGAACAGAAAAGATGGACATTTAAAGCAAGCAAAGATCTAGTAAGAGAGAGGCAAGATAGTGGGGGCTTCTGTAAAAAGAGAAGCCGATATCTACTCCGAGACCCCTTCAGAGGAGTCAGAGGTCAGGTGGTATCTGAGAGCAGGGGTGGGTACAGTCTGTACAGTGGGTCCCTGACACATGAGCATGGGGGAGTGAACACCATTGAAGTAGCAGGTCCCTCCCACAGCAGTTGACTCAAAATGTCTTCCTCTTCAAGCTAATTATGGGACTAAATGCCCAGTCCTGGTGATGCACTTTTATTAAGTTCCTACTCTCTGCCATATAGATACCTGAGGGAGTAGCAGGAGCACTGAGCATTATATGGCAACACTTTACCCTCTACAGAGGCTCCACAGGCCCCACCCTGACCTAAAGGTGGCCCAACCCGCCTGTTCTGAGTTTTTAATGTTCTCATTAATGTTGCTACTGAGGCAGCCCCCAGTGCCAACTCTGAGCCTAGGAACACAGTAGCAGAGGACTTTGCATTTGAGGTTCCACCCTTTAAGAAAACTGGGCTGGAGTTGATGAGGGAAACAAAGGCAAGAGAAATGTAGCTTAAATTAAATCTCCCTACAGCTTGCAGCCCACTGATAGACACCTGAGGCATACAGAGCATGACCTTCCTCAAGGAACTCATGGCTGCCTTAGTGCCTTAATGATTTTGTTTTATTAAAGACTAAAAGTCTTTATCTTAACAGCAGCTACCCCTTAAGGTATTCAAAGCTTTGCTTCAAAATTCCTTGGAAACTTACTTTATCTCTATTGGCTCTCCCTCCACAAACTTAAAAGTATATAATCAGTCACTCCTCACAATTCCAGTGCAGCTCTTTCTGCCCACAGGTCCTGTCCCTGTGCTATAATAAAACCACCTTTTAGCACCAAAAACGTCTCAAGAATTCTTTCTTAGCCAATTTGCTCATGAGCCACATTTCAAATTTCATCAAGGTCACCGTGGAAACCTGAGGGCTAAAGAGTACTACTCAAAAGATGTACATCAATGAAGAGAAAGCACTACAGTGCTCTCTCACAGATTCCTGGTTCACACTGTTACCACAAGGATTTTGAGAAGTCTCGAAGAACTTGTGGTTTACAATGGAACTATAGGATCCTATACAATCTATAAATAATGAGTCCTCTACAGATCTTTAGGCTCTAATCCTTTTCTTACAGACTTGTATGTAGAAAGCTAATAAATTACCAGTGCCCAGAAATAACTTGGCAATTCATTCTAACTAATCACTGCAGAGTTCTAACACTAAGAAAGGAAATTCTATACCTCTTCCCCAGCCCAAAAGTCCATTTCTCCTAATACACAGCATATTCAGATGTCCTATTCTATAAGGAACAATGAGGAGCTAAATAAGCCAAATTCAGACTATTCACAGACCTCATTTCTTCTTCTGGGAAGTACAATGAAGTGATTCATGCCATAAAGCACACTATACCAATTACCAAGAAAAATGTTCCTATCACAAAATCAGGAACAGAATGACTTTGGAACTTTTTTGTAATTCCAGTGATTAAATAGTTTGCATGAAGTTCCAAAGTGTGCCCTTCCTTAATAAATGACCTTTTGTTATGTGTAAGCCACTTAATATGTCAGGGAAATTTTTTTCATTATAAACCCTGAATTAGCTAGATAGAAAATGCTCAGTGCAGGGGATGCTTGAGTTTGAATCTACAATTACAGCTGAATCTCTATTCCACAATTTCCCACCTCCTCACCTCTATCTACAATCATGCCTTAACCTGTAGATCAGAATAAACTTGCACCTATTTTGTACTCATTGTAATCTAGAACAACAATTGGTTTCTCTTCAATATAACAAGGGAATGCATTTACCCTAACTTAGATTTCATAGACAAATTATTAAAAAGGATTAGGTTATAAAATAAGAAGAGATCCCCAGGGAAGTGCCCCTTTGACATTTCTTAAGAACTTTCAGTAACTTCTGAAAGTTCTCTATAGTCTTCCTAGTTCACAAAGACACATCTTACCCTCTCCCCTGACCAACCACATGACTCAACACTCACTTCCTCCTCTGCCCCCAGAAGGACCTTCCCAAGATGCAACCGGAATTGTTTTACCAGGAGTTTAAAGGCACTCCTCTGTTCTCCTGTGTTTCTACAGTCTCTGATGGTGGTCAACTCCATCAGAAAGGCCTAGGGGAATGATGGTTAAGATAATTAGTACACACCTTCTCTTTCTGCTTTTGAAAACTGAATAAACACACTAATAAGACAGAAAATCTTGCCCAATAAACTCACAAATAAAGAGGGAAAGAATAAAATCACAAACGTTATGAATATGCATTGCTGTTTTGGCTGAGGGGTAAAATGAGGCTTCCCAAAATATACAAATGGGGAAACAAGTGGCAGGTTGCCATTGAATATGCTTGTTTTCTCCCATTGTATTGGATTAATTCTAACATCAAATTTATAAATAGTGCACAAAACTTTGAAATATTGCTACATGTTCACATCCTGGACTCGTCCTCCTCTGGGTGTGGGCTCATGGATTTTTCACTGTAGATAGTAAGATATGATCCTGAGAAAGAAAGAATTATTGGTTTCCACAACTGTAGACCATTTTCTTAAATCTGTACTAATGCAAAGGTGTATGTATATAAAATAAACCAAATCTCCTTTTAAGTATTTTAAAATGATGAGATATAAAAGCTGATGACAGTATAGTGAAACTGGCAGTTTCCAGCACTGTGAGTCAGTTTGTAAACTGTTATGTACTTTCTTCAAAGAAACCTTTAAATTTGCCTTTATGTCAAAAGATTTAAAAAAACAAAACTATTAACTTTTTGGGCTAATTCCACATCTAAGAAATAACCTTAAAGAAATAGCTGGGAATCATAGTAAACAAGTAAGTCCAAAGGTATTGATTATGTAATGGATAGTGCCAACAATATTATAAACAAGTTAAATGCCCATAATAAATTGCAGCACATCCATAAAAGGGAATACTATGTAATTAATTATTAAAATGTTTTTAAAAGAATGTAATCAGGGTGCCTGGGTGGCTCAGTCAGTTGAGCACTGGACTCTTGATCTTGGTTTAGGTCATGATCTCATGGTTCCTGGGATTGAGCCCCACTTCAGGGCTCCCCACTGTTAGTGCAGAGCTGCTTGGAATTCTCTCTCTCTTCCTTCTCTGACCCTTTCCTGCTCACACACATGTGGGCGTGCTCTCTCTCTCAAAATAAATAAATTTTTAAAAAGTTAAAAAAAAAGAATGTAATCATATGAAAAACACATTAAAATATAAAATGGGAGAAAAGCATCCTATAAATTGTACTTATAACATTTTCCATTGTTTAAATTCTATTCTGTGATCCTCATATTTCTCGCTCCCTGTTTAGTCATGAATATGATCTGATCATTTCAATATTGAACTGATCTCTTAAATCTTTCTTTACATCCAACCTGCTTTACTAAGAATTACTTGACCTCTCCAAATAAAATATATGCAGGATGTGATACTGACCTTACATATACAAAACTACAGGAGTTATGATTTTTATCTGATTTTTTGATAGTATATATTTTTGACTTATTATAGAATTTTTAAATGCTTATAGCAAGAGCAATAAAAATGCTTAAGTTCCAGAAAGATGGAATAGATATACTTGTTCCCATTATTATCACTAAATAAAACTAAAAGCAACTAAAAATTCTGGATATTACATGTAAAGTAAACACAAGAAAACTCTTAAAAGTATACAGGAGAAAGTAGACTGCCTATAAGCCTTAGTACCCATGGAACAATACTGCAGTGACTTTCCTGGGTTTTATTTTTGATTCTTACATCCCATAAAGATAATTTGGAAGCCATGAGTTTCATTTCCACTAGTCAGTAAGCCGGGGTGGGGGTGGGGGGGCAGAGTAGGAACTCCGTATCTGTCCAGGAGTAAGGAGGAGTTTATCCTTTTTGCCTCCCCTCATGTCAACAGAAGCCAAGCAGGAAATCTCAACTTCCACCCTCACCTAGCAGTTAGACAATGCCCCTTCTTCCTCTGCTAGAATGGTGTCAGAGAAAGCCAGGTAGCTAGAAAGTTTAAATAAGACCCAGAGTCTCACAACATAATAACAAATTGTCTAGGTTCCTATTGAAAACCGCTTATCATACAAAGGACCAGGAAGATCTCAAAGTGAATTTAAAAAGGCAATCAAATGTTGCCAACAACAAGATGACAAGCAAAATATGTCAGAATTATCTGCTAAAAATTTTAAAGCAAACATCATAAAAGTACTTCAATGATCAATTACAAACATGACAGTAATAAATGAAAAGATATTCTCGGCAAAGAGATGGAAGATGTAAGTAAGAATCATAAGAACTTCAGAGCTTAAAAATAAAATAACCTAAATAAATGGATAGGCTCAACACCAGAATGATTGAAGAATGAATGAACTGGAGGATAGACCAATGGAAATTACCCAATTTGAAAAAAAAAAAAAAGAGAGAAAAATTAAACTAAGAAAAAGAAAACATAAAGCCTCAGGGACCTATGGGACTACAACAAAGATATAATAATTGTACTACTGGAGTCGTGAATCAAAAAGAAGGTGTAACTGAAAAAGCACATGAAGAAATAATGTCTGAAACTTCCTAAACTTGACAAAAGAAACAAATCTATAGATTCAAGAAGTGAGTAAACTCCAAACAAGGTAAATCTAAAGAAATCTCCACCAAGATACATCATAGTCAAAAACTAAAGACAATAAAAAAACTTTAAAAACAGCAAGATAAAAACAATAACTTACCTATAGGGCAAAAGTAATTTAAATGATAGTGTATTATTTACCCTAAACCATACTGACGAGAAGGAAGTGGCATAACACTTTGATATGTTAAAATAAAGGTGAATTCAGAATCCCATATCAAGTGAAATATATTGGTCAGGAATAAAGGAGAACTCAAGACATTTTCAGATGAAAGCAACTAAAAGAATTTGTTGCCTATTATCCTACCTTAAACGAATGGATAAATAAAGTTCATTAAACAAAGGAGACACTGAAAGAAGAAAACTTGGACATAAAGGAGAAAAAAACAGAGCAAGTAATACAATACAGCTTTATTTCTCCTGTTAAGTTTTCTACATTGTGTTTAATGGTTGAAACAAAAATTATACAACTGTCTGAGATGGCTCTAAATGTATGAAGAAGAAATAGTAGAGATGATTATATTATTTTTTTACACTAGTCAATTTATTTTATTTATTTTTTTTTCATTTTTAAAAATTTATATATATATTTTTTCAATATATGAAGTTTATTGTCAAACTGGTTTCCATACAACACCCAGTGCTCATCCCAAAAGGTGCCCTCCTCAATACCCATCACCCACCCTCCCCTCCCTCCCACCCCCCATCAACCCTCAGTTTGTTCTCAGTTTTTAACAATCTCTTATGCTTTGGCTCTCTCCCACTCTAACCTCTTTTTTTTTTTTTCCTTCCCCTCCCCCATGGGTTTCTGTTAAGTTTCTCAGGATCCACATAAGAGTGAAAACATATGGTATTTGTCTTTCTCTGTATGGCTTATTTCACTTAGCATCACACTCTCTAGTTCCATCCATGTTGCTACAAAAGGCCATATTTCATTCTTTGAGATGATTATATTATAAACAAGCGATGGTAAAGGATGCAAACATAGGTAAGACTTCTATGCTGTACTGAAGCAGGTAAAATGACCACGTCAGTAACCAATAAGCTATTTCTACATAACATAATCCTAGACACCCACTAGAAATTTATACAAATAATTTTGCTCAAAAACACTATTGATATGGGGTGCCTGGGTGGCTCCATCAGTTGAGCACATGACTCTTCATTTTGGCTCAGGTCATGATCCCAGGGTCATGGCATCAAGTCCTGCAACAGTCTCCATAATGAGCAGGGAGCCTGCTTGGGATTCTCCCTCTGCCCCCCCAACCCCTCTTCCCTGCTCTTGTGCTGTCCACCTCTATCAAAACAAAACAAAACAAACAACAACAAAAAAAACACTTTTGATAAATCAAGATGAAATTCCAAGAAAACGTTTAAATAACCTATAGAAAGTCGGTAAAACAAAACAGAAAAATGAAAAAAGAGAGAAACAGAAAACAAAAACAAAGTGACAGACTTAGGCGCTAACATATCATTAATTATATTAAATGTAAACAGCCTAAATACAGCAATTTAAAGACAGAGACTGGCAAAGTAGATTTAAAAAAGTGACCTAACTATGCTGTCTACAAGAAACTTACATCAAAATAACAATACAGGAAAGTTGAAAGTAAAAAGAAAGAAAAATAAATAGCATGTAAACCTTATCCAGATATATCAGAACTGGCTATATTAGTGTCAGATAAAATAGCCTTCAGGGCAAAGAAAATTATTAGAGACAGATAAGGGCATTACATAATGATAAAAGAGTAAATTCACCATGAAGACATAGCAATCTTATATGTGTGTGCACAAAACAACAGAACTGCAAAACACATAGAAGAAAAAAACTGAAAAAAAAAAATCAGAGGAGAAACAGAAACACCCACTATTATAGTTGGAGCTCTCCATACTTCTCTCAGTACTTGAAAGAACAAGCAGAAAAAAAATCAGCAAGCTTACAGAAGAACTTAACAACAATACCTATGAACAGGCTTTAATCAACATTTATATAACACTTCAACCAACAATAGCAGAATACTCTCTTTTCAAGTGTCCATTGAATGTATACCAAGATAGATCATATTCTGGTCCATAAACAAACCTTAAAAATTTTAATATAATTGAAATCATACAAAGTGTGTGTTCTCCAACAACAATAAAATTAAACTAGAAATCTATAATAGTAGGACAATAAGAAATTATTCAAAGGCTAAAATGCTGAAAAACATATTTCTTTTTTTTTCAATTTTGTAATGTTTATTTATTCTTGAGAGAGACAGAAAGAGAGTGTGAGTGTTGGGTGGGACAGAGAGAGAGAGAGAGAGAGAGAGAGAGAGAGAGAGACAGAATCCAAAGCAGGCTCCAGGCCCCAAGCTGCCAGCACAGAGCTACCAGCACAGGGCCTGACACGGGGCTCAAACCCACAGAGTGTGAGATCATGACCTGAGCTGAAGTCAGACACTCAACCAACTGAGCCACCCAGGCACCCCCTGCAAAACATATTTCTAAATAATGAGTGGGTCAAAGAGGAAGATACGAGAGAAATTTTAAAAAATACATTGAAAATGAAAATATAACATCAAAATTTGTAGAAGAGAAATGAAGCAGTGCTGAGAGAGAAACTTATAGCATTTGAATGCATACATGAGAAAAGAGGAGAAGTCTCAAATTAATAATCTATATTACCACCTGAAGAATCTATCAAAAGAAGAGAAAAAACACCCAAAGCAAAGATAATAAAAACATAAAGAGTAGAAACCAATAAATTTTAAAACAGAGAAAATCAATGAAACAAAGAGATAATTTTTTTGAAAGATCAATAAAAGTAACATACACTTAGCAAGACCAACAAAGAAAAGAAAACAAACATCAAGAATAAAACAGGATATGAAAAGATCCTTCAGACAACCAATAGATAATAAGATAGTATTACAAAGAACTCAATTCATGTAAGTTTGAAAGTTTAGAAGAAATAGACCAATTTTTCCTCCCACCTCCCTCAAAAAAGAAAAAGAAACTATCACAATGCATCCAATACAAAATAACATAAAAAGCCCAATAACTAATAAATAAATTGAATTTGTAATTTTAGAACTGTCAAAAATGAAATCTCAAAGCTGAGATGATTTCACTAAATTATACCAAACATTTGAAGAAGAATTAACAGCAATTATATGCTACGGCTTCCAGAATTAGAAGAGGAAGACATACCAACATATTTATGAAACTAGTATTACCCTGAAAACAAAATAAAAGTACAAAAGATAAAACATATGACAATATCTCTCATGAACATAGACAGAAAAATCAGTAACAGAACGTGAACAAATGGAATTCAGCAATATAAAAAAAGAATGATGTGTCCTGACCATGCACAGTTTATTCCAAGGATTTGATGCTTATTTAACATTTAAAAATCAGTCAATATAAAAATCAAAATATTAACAGGCAAACAAGAAAAATCATCCAATCATATCTACTGCATCAAAATAAGCACTAAACTCTAAAAAAATAATAATAAATTTAGAAATAAAAGGAGTAGAGGGGAATGCCTTCAACTTCTTAAGGAACATCTATAAGAAATCTACAGCTAACATTATATTTAGTGGCAAAAAAAAACCAATTTTTCCTCCAGATCAGAAATAAGGCAAAGAAGTCTGCTCTCAATACTCTTATTCAACATAGTGCTGGAAGTTCTAGCCAGGACAGTGAGTTCAAGATAACAAAAAATAAATAAATAAATAAATAAATAAATAAATAAA
>NW_026057582.1:121785077-121923160 GCF_023721935.1 Panthera uncia
CACCAATATGACATGGTCTCATAGCATAAAAACTATACTTCCCAAATAATTTTATGAGGCAAAATCTAAATATAAAACATTTCAGCTCAAATTGGAAAAGATAAAGGCCAATTTCACTTATGTACCTAACTAAATTTTCTATAAAATATTAGAAATTTAGACCTGCCAACAATAAATCATGACCAAATTGGTTTTATCCCAGGATTGCAAGGTTGGTCTTACACTGGAAAGATAATCAATGTATTTCACCACTACTCTTTATGTGAATAGTTACAAAGAAAGCATCAGATAACTTATCTAATGAAGATATTTTGAAAGCTTTCCCTTTAGTGAAAGGAGCAAGAGCTGAATTCTTGCACATACTGGAAGTTCTAACCAGTGCAATATGTCCAGAAAAAAAAAAAATAATAAGGAAGGGTTAGAACGAAACAGTGGGAAACTGCCATCACCTGTAGATGATAGAACTGTTTTAGAATCTCAACATGAATGGAGTCCCTATCAGAACCAGGCAATCATCATCACTGAATTCAAAATCAATTTTATGTAAAATATTAATAGAGAACTTTACATAAAGGAGGTCCAATAACCCACAAACACACAAACAGATGAATCTTAGCATTATTAAAAGTGGGACAAATTCCTGATGTGATTCCATAGGAACTTCACAGGATCTGTGATATATTATTCCCCCCAAAGTTAAGGTTTCATCAAACTAATTTATAAAGTTGACTGAGGAAGAGGGTGAGAGGGCAAGGAATGACACCATTATATGACACCAATAAGGAATTAGCCAGTTGAAAATGCAGGACATTGTACAAGAAAATTGACTCATCTCACCAATAAATTATTGACATTAAAAAAGGAAGAGGGACTATAGTAGAATAGAATGAACTTAATAACCATACCAGCCAAATGTATAATGCATGAATCTTTTGAAATTTTAATTTGAACAAACCAATTGTAAAAAGACATTTATGAGACAGTTGGAGAAATTTCTATGAAATTATTTTTAATTTTTTTGGCTTAATAAGGGCATAGGGTTTGTGTAAAGAAGAAAAATATTTATCTGTCAAAGATAAATACTCGAGTAGAAAATAAATCTTAAAAAAAATATATATATATAATTTGAGGTGCCTGGGTGACTCAGGAGTCCAACTTTGCCTCAGATCATGATCTCATGGTTCATGGGTTTGAGCCCCGCATCAGGCTCTGTGCTGACAGCTCAGAACCTGGAGCCTGCTTCAGATTCTGTATATCCCTCTCTCTCTGCCTCTCATCTGCTCATGCTCTGTCTGTCTGTCTCTCTCTCAGAAACAAATAAACACTTAAAATTTTTAATATATAATTTAAAATAGCATAAATTATTGAAATTTCCATATTTTTTAGTACTGTAGTTTTTAGTATGCATATAATAAATAAATATATTTTATATGTATATTAAAATATATATGTAATATATATAATATACATATATTACATAAATATATATATTATATATATAATATACATATATTACATAAATATATATATTTAATTTTTATTTATTTTGTGAAAGAATGAAAGTGGGGTACAAGTATGTCAGCTTCTTGCTTAAGTTGATGCCTAAGTACTTTATTCTTTTTGTTGTTATTGTAAATGGGATTATTTTCTTGATTTCTTTTTTGAATACTTTATTGTTAGTCTAAAGAAAAGCTACTAATTTTTATATGTTAATTTTGTATCCTACAACTATAACTGAATTTGAACAGAATGGAGAACCCAGAAATAAATCCATATATTTATAGTAAACTGGTCTTCAACAAGGGGGATGGGGACAAGAATACACTATAAGGAATGAAGAGTCTCTTCAATAAATGATGGTGGGAAAACTAGATATCCATACGCAAAAGAATGAAAGTGGACCCCTATCTCACACCCTATACAAAAATCAATTCAAAATGGATTAAAGAAAAACATAAAACCTGAGACTGTGAAACTTACAAGTGAAAACAGAGAGAAACCTTCTTGACATTGACTGTGGCAATGATTTCTTGCATATGGCACCAAAAGCATGCAATAAAAGCAAAAATAGACAAACGGGACTACATTAAAATAAAAAAAATAAATAAAACTTCTGCACAGCAAAAGACAAATCAGACAAAATCAGCAAAGTGAAAAGGCAATATACAGAATGGTATAAAAATATTTGAAAATAATATATCTGATAAACATTAATATCCAAAAATATAAGGAATTGCTACAACTCGGAAGGAAGGAAGGAAGGAAGGAAGGAAGAATTCAGTTGAAAAATGAGCAAAAGATCTGAATAGACATTGCTCCAAAGAAGACATACAAATGGCCAATAGGTTGAAAATGTGCTTAACATTACTAGTTATCAGGGAAATTCAACTCAAAACAATAATGAGATATCACTTTACACCTGTTGGGATGGCTATTATCAAAAAAATTAAAATAAGTATTAATGATGTGGAGAAAAGAAAACACTTATGCACTATTAGTAGGAATGTAAATTGATACAGCAACTAGAGAAAACAGTATGATTGTTCCTCAAATAATTAAAAACATATACTACATGATTCAGCAATCTCACTTCTGGGTGTATACCCAAAAGAATTGAAACCAGAATCTCAAGGAGATACCCGCACTCTCATATTCATTGCGTCATTATTTAAAATAGTAAATACATGAAGATAACCTAAATTCTCATCAACAGATGAATGGATAAAGAAAATGTGGCATATACATACCAAGAATATTATTCAGCCACAAGAAAGAATGAAATCCTGATATTTATTACAATAATGATGATCTTGGAACGTATTGTGCTAAGTAAAATAAGCCAGATACAGATACAAAAAAAACAATAAACCAAAAACTACATGATTCCCCTTATATCAGAAATATAAAATAATTAAACTCATGGAAAGAGAGAATAATGGGGTGTCCAGGTGGCTCAGTCCATTGAGCGTCCAACATTGGCTCAGGTCAAGATCACACAGTTCATTGAGTTCGAGTCCGGCATCCACCTCTGTGCTGACAGCTCAGAGCCTGGGTCCTGCTTTAGATTCTGTGTCTCCCTCTTTTTCTGCCCCTCCCCAGCTCGCATTCTGCCTTTCTTTCTCTCTCTCAAAAATGAATAAACATGAAAGAAAGAAAGAAAGAAAGAAAGAAAGAAAGAAAGAAAGAGAGAGAGAGAGAGAGAGACCTAAAGATGTACTATATGGCATGGAACATGTAGTTAATAACACTGGATAGTATACTTGGAACTTTAGATCTTATGTTAAATAATGTTATCACATATGCACACACACATACACACACACACAAAAGAGGGAGAGAAAACTTTTAGAGGTGATGGCAATGATTATGGAATTGTTTATAGGGACAGCTTCCTGGATATATACTTACCTTCAAATTCATTAAGATGTATACATTAAATATCTACAGCTTTTTTGTATGCTAATCATACCTCAATGAAAATAGCATAAACTATCAACTACAGAGGAAGAAAACTAATAAAAATTTGCTGGTCTTATCTGTAAGAGACTCTGAAATTATTGGTAGAAATTAAAGAAAACAGAAAGAAGAAGTTTGGAACATACTATGTTCAGACTTTGGAATAGTGAATACTGTTAAAATGTAAATTCTCCATCACCTTGACCTATGAATTGCATGCAATCTCAGGCAGATGTCTATAGTCTCCCCCGCCCCCCACCCACCAATGGCACTTGGAAGCCAATTCTCTAATTCTTATGGAAATGCAAAATGCCAACAATAGCCAAAATACTTTTCAAGAAGAACAAGATGCAAGGAATTGTTTTCTTTGATATCAAGACTTATTATAAAGCATTGATAATTAAGACAGTGTGATGTTGGCATGAAGACTTTTTTTAAAAACCCTATGGAACATTGTAGAAAGTTTAGATTAGTGACAAAGGTGCCACTGCAGAATGGTGGAGATAGTGTGGCCTTTCCAATAAATGGAATTAGGATTATGAAATATGTATATCAAAAAAAAAATAAAATAAAATGCATATCTGATTCACGGTGCACATAAAATCAATTACAAGTGGCTTATAAACCTAATGCAAATGGCAAAGCAATAAAGAGTAAAGAGAGAATACAGGAGTTTAAATATAACCATATGGTAATAGAGATTTCCTAAGTGACACAATGGGGTCATAAATGATAAAAACAGAAATCTACATGGAGGTAGAGTTGGTTCTGGGGATATATTCTGAACCCCTCTTGGCCTACAGCTGTGTTTTTCTTTTTTTTTTAAACCACCACCCACATTTAGAGATAGATATTTTATTTCTTGACACATACATCCCAATACACACACACACACAGACACACACACACACACACACCTGAAACTGAATTTCACAAAACAATACCCTTGTCTGTGGAGAGTCAAATATTTTCTTTTTTCACAATATTGTTCTGATATACTTTTTAAAATCCTGTTAGCAACCCATTAAAATGAACATGAACTACTAGGGAGTTGTAATAGTTTAAAATTGTAGTCTAAAACAGAATTTTAGCAGGCAACTTGGGTGAAGAAGAGAAAAAAGAGACTGCACAACAAGGTAGCAGGAGGCTGGAAAGAGACTATCCCAGCCTGCTCTCTGAAAGAGCTGGGATAGTATGTGGGTCTTTGGACATGACCCATGTGGGTCTTTGGACATGGTCCAAAGATCATGTTCTTTAGATCAATACTTCCTGGCTTCAGTTTCTAACATGTAAACTTAGGCAAACCTTTTATGGTATCTGTGCTTTAAAATGGGAATCATGGGCACCTGTGTGGTTCAGTTGATTAAGCCCCAACTATTGATTTCAGATCAGGTCATGATCTCATGGTCATAATATTGAGCCCTGCATCAGGCTCCATGCTGGGTGTGGAGCCTGCTTAAGATACTCTCTCTCTCTCTCTCTCTCTCTCTCTCTCCGTCCCCGCTTGCGCAAGTGTATGCTCTCTCACTCTGTCATAAAATAAAGTAATAAAATAAAATAGGAATCATACAGTGCCTGCTTCGTTGTTGAAATGCAAGATGTTCTTACCTAAAGAGTCAATCTATCTGAAGTATTCAGAATAGTGCTTACCTTGGTGAAAGCACTACACAGTCCAACCTGTAAAGCAAGACTAGTGGGTTAATATTGTGATCTTATTTATGCATGGAGAGATGGTAACCTAAGTAACACTTACATGAGTTCCAAATATTAGTAGGTATCAAATTCAAGCCTTGAATGAGAGAGAAATGTAGAACCACTTGATCTATTAGAATAACTGATTTCAGTGGGTTTGTGGGGGTACCTGTGAGAAAGAGATAAGTATCTTTTGCTGAGAATACCACTTTGGAAAAGATGGATAGAATAAGTGACAAAATCATCGGGGAGACATTGTAACATTTTTTTTCAAACCTACTGAAAACCAAACCACAAGCTCCCAATCTTTATGGGAGCCATATGCTACCGCAAGTGACATATGAGGCTACCCTAGTGCTGTGCTGGCTGAACAGAGTAATGGGGATTTTACTTCGTAGGGTGTAAAAGTTTATGATAAGCTGTTGCTCGCATTGTAACAAAGAAAAACCCCAACTTATCCCCACATCATCCTATGTGATATCCATTTGAGACCTATAATGCAAAGAATTCTAAATGCACTATATTCCAGGGATGGATGAGCCCTTTCAAGGTAAGGGTTTCTGTAGCTGCTTTTTATCTCTGGAGCAAGGCAGGAAGAAGAATAAACTTGCCATAAGCAAAGAAAATGTGGCTGAGATAAAGAGAACCAACTAAACCTTTAAGGATCTTGTAGGCCATCATGCTGGAGTAGAGTCAACAAAATAGCGCACATGAAACTACAATGAGATATCACTGTACAACTATCCTAACAGCTAAAACAAACAAACAAAAAAGTGATACCACCAAATGCTGGCAAGGGTGCAGAGAAACTGGATCACTCATGCATTGTTGGAAAGAATGAAGACTGGAACAACTACTCTGGTAAACAGTTTGGTCATTCTTGAAAGCCCCAGGTCCTTCCTGGCAGCACTCACTGCTGACAAGTGGAAGAAGCAAAAAGATGCGGATATGTAATAATGTGATTTATTTCTTACACTCACCAGACTCAAATCCTAGGAAAGGCAAGAGATCAGCAGTACCCATGGGCTCCCCTGAGTCTTCAGGCCAATGTGATTGTTTGACACATCGCTCAAATCATCTCTTTGCATCAAGCCCCCCTCAGATTCCATCCCTCAAGTGTGGAGTTTCCTAGCTCTGATTGTCTCTGTTTCAATTTCAGTTTCTCTCATTTGTACATAGTCTTTCATGTTACAGCATTATGAGCAGAAGGAAGGAGCCAAAACCAGGACAACTCAGAGAAAGAGACAGGTCTTGGTCTTGAGTGGACCCTCAGTTCTACTTGGTAACAGTTGTACTGTGGGCTTCACTGATTTCACTTTCATGGACATGATAATGCTAATTTCCTGCACTTTCTTCTCCTGAATTTGTTGAAATATCTGACTTCACACTTTCTCAATCGCTTCCAAAAGCCTTTTGTGCCACGGAATGAATAATCACCTTTTCATAAAGTCAAGACTCTTGATCATTTCGAAGCACTAGCAAAAGTTTGTGCAGCCATACTCTGCTTGTCTATAAAGGATGCATTCCTGACAGTGAATTTCTCCTTTATAGAGGTTTTTGCTATCTGGATAGACTGCCTATTTTCCAAACCATCCGGTCCTTTTCAGTTCTTGCTTAACAGCTCTTCCCTCAATTTCTCTCTTCCTTCTCACATTTTACTATAAACAGCAAGATGAAAAGGCTGCACCTTTAACACTGGGCTTGAGAATCTCCTCAGCTAAATGACCAGGTTTTTCATTTACAAGTTCTGCTTTCTGCATAACTGCAGAAAGCAATTTCACTATGTCACATGGATACTCTTCCTCCATTTCCCAATCACATGTCCTCACTTTCTTCTGAGCCCTCACATGCAACATTCTCCAAGCGTTCCCACCAGCAGCAGACTCACAGTGTTTATTTCTAACAGTTTGTCTGTGGCGCTCAGGCATTCTCTGAGGGAATTTAGGATTTTTGTACAATGTTCTTCACTTCCTCCGAGTCCTCGCTACCAGAATCCTTAGCATCAATCTCTACTAACAGTCTGACAAGGCACTCAAGGCTTATACTAAAATCAGTCTCCTCAAAATCTTTCCAGCCTCTGGCCACTGCATGATTTCAAAGCTGCATTCACATTTTTAGGGATTTCTTACAGAAACACCTCACTTCCAGGGACCAAAATTGGTATTTTGATTTTTGTTGTTGTTGCCATGGTAACATACTCACAGGTGTAACATCAGATGATTGGGGATCATGGAAACCAAAATCCTGCCTACCACACTATCACTCCTAGTAAGACCCAAGTGAAAGCTCTAAATATGCAATTATAATTAATCAAAGCCTAATATGAGATGCAGAAAGAAGGAAGACAGTGGTGCAGCACCTCCTATATGGCACAAAAGGGGAAGCCACTGATGTCTGCAGGCCATCATGGAGCTCACAGACACAGAGACTTCTCAGTGGGATCTCAAACTCAAACATTAGAGGAAGAAGTACAGTAATCCATTCAATGATTACACCAAAGGAAGTGAATTACGCTGAATATGCATCTTCATGCCAAAGAAGAACTTAATGTGGTGGAAGAATGAATTATTAGCTTTCTTCCATCCCATTACTCCCTCTAAAACACATATGCATGCTTGTGCACACATATGCACCCTACAACCACACACATCTCTGCAAACCACTGCATTTATAGGAATTTTTTACACTTCAGGTGGATCTATTAGTTTCCAATAAACATACTTGGAATCTATTTTTGGATCTCATCACCCTAATGAAAGTATTGCTGAATGCTTCGTAGTCAATTACTGCACGTGAGATAAATGCATGTATTTATTCATTCTCGATAGTGATGATTAAGAGGGAGTCATTTCACCATAGCCTAGCAGATGTTTAAAATATAAATTAACTGACTGCAACAAAGAATACCTTCTTCACAGCCCAACCTGAGGAAAGTGCCACACTGGATAGGGCTTTCTTGTCCAGTTCTGTTAGCATGAAATTGCTCTTCTATTCCTTTAATTATCACTGTGAGGATGCAGGTGGAGACAGGTACTTCTCAAAAATGAGGGGCTGGCTCTCTCTTCATCTGAGAATCCCAAACCTCCAGTCTATTCTCCATTCTGGGTTTTCCTTTCCCCTAATAGTTTGTTTTTCTATTGAAGTTCCAATAGGCTACATTTGATGTTTATTTCTTCACAGCAGAAAAAATACATTCACACAGAAAAATTCTCTCTCTCTCCATATATATATGTATATATATGTATATGTGTATATATATATATATATATATATATATATTAAGTTCTCTACTGAGAGATAAATTTTAAGCAGTGATGTGTAGTTATGGAAATATGCATCTGTAATCTTATCTTTCTTGAGGACTGTTGACAATTCCCAAAGCACTTAACACCAAAAAGTCTCCCTTTCATTTGTTGTTGTTGTTGTTATTTGAGGTGGAGGGGAGAGAGGGGCAGAGGAAGAGGATGATAGAAAATTTTTTTGACTCTTTAAATTTTTTTAATGTGTATTTATTTTTGAAAGAGAGAGAGAGACAAAACTCCAGTGGGGGAGGGGCAGAGAGAGATAGAGACACAGAATCTGAAGCAGGCTCCAGTCTCTGAGCTGTCAGCACAGAGCTCGACATGGGGCTTGAACTCACAAGCCGTGAGATCATGACCTGAGCCAGATGGACACTTAACCAACTGAGCCACCCAGGCACCCTGAGAGAGAAACAATTTTAAGCAGGCTCCATGCTCAGCATGGATCCCAACATGGGGCTCAATCCAATGACGCTCAACCGACTGAACCACCAGGTACCCCCAAAAGCCCCCCTTTTGTGACCTGATTATTGTTTATTTGATCTAGATAGATGTACTGAGAATGAGTAGCCTGGCTTACAATATGCTGTGTGTTGTTTCCATGGCACTGGTCTACTGGACCAGCTCATCCAGCATAGGTGAGCAGCATGCTCTCCCAGAACCATGAATATTCTACCTGGCAGAGTCTTAATGTATTCAAGTGTCAAAAAAGTTCATCTCACATGGAAACATAAACCATGTTCATTACTCAGCCTTGGTTGTTAGTGTATTGTGGATACTGAATTTAAATCTCTCTCAATAGTTGAATACCAATTGCTATTGCTAGGCCTTTGGAGGTCCTCTTGGCTCTAACATGGCTGCCATCACATTTTACTCTTAGTTTCCCCCATTCTGGAAGCCTACACTGCATCTGGCTCATACACTTACTCTGACTCTGTCCTCCCTGAACCCAGGTTCTGCAATGCTGAGGAAAACTCTGATAGAGAGGAAGATGACAGAAAGATGATAGTCCTTAATGTGTGATACTCTATAGCCAAAGTATTTCCCAAATGGTGGTGCCCATGTTTTGGCTGCAGGAGGTGGTGTTGGAGGGTCTTGTCTTTCTTCTCTCTTCTCTGCAAAACATAGTGCATAATGGACTTTAACAATCAATTTCATCAGTGAGGAAAGAACATAGGAGGGGCATGGGGTCAAGATGTAGATGTAAGTGATGAATACTATTTTTCCCTCTTTAGCTTTATGACTATCTTATAAAATATTTTATGACCAAATATAAAGTATTTTATATGCTTATAAATATGTGTAATGTATACATTAAAATAAAATATGCATGTAATAAATAGTATTTGTTTAAATGTTAAGTTTAAATGTTTAAATGTTAAGTTATTACTTTTCAATTCAACACAAAATAGTTAACCAAATAATTCTAACACCAATGAAAAGTTCCACTTTCTTCCCATTTAGACCCAAGGTATCGTCTGGTCCTTTCTTCAAGCTAGCACTTGAAGTAGCTTCTGAGGAAACAGAGGTGTCCTGGAAGGGGTGTAACCTATAAGAGCTTAAATGTGTCACTCCAACATAGGAACTACACAGGACTAGAAGCAGCACATGAAATGGGCCTCATCAGTGCCTGCTCACAGACCTCAACCAGAAACCAGTGGCTAATGTTTATATTAATAATATGTTTAATAATGTAACAGTGGGAAAACATCTTACATAATTTTTCTTCAGAGATTTCCACTTTAACAGTCTTTTGAGCTTAAATCCCATATTCCTCATTTCTTTTTTTCCATCTTCCTCATTTTGATTCTGTGTTAGAAATTCTCATAATTGATCTCACTCATGGCAAATGAGCATGTTGTATCTTCTGCTGAACTTGTTCAGGGAAGAGGAAGATGTAGAGGCTTGTAAGCACCTGCCTAGGGAGCAGCCAAGGAAATTACCAATTCTCTCTGAGATTTTCTACTAACACATTCCCTCCCACTCTAGTTTTTGTTTTGTTTTGTTTTTGTTTTTTTATTACAAACCTCAAGCTTCTAATTTCCTCCAAAAAATTACCTGCTGTCATTCACCTCACTGTGGCATAAGATTTGAGAGCAGCCTTCCCCATGAACAGCAAAACTAAATGTAAGATAATTGATACTTGTTTGAGGAGTCATGGGGCAAGGTGAGGTTCTATGCCCAATTTAATATAACTATAATTCTTCTTTACAGAGTTTCTATGCTCTCTGCAAGTGGCACCTATAGTGGTCCCTTTATAACAAATGGAGCATGATTCTTTCTGCAGGGACATAGCCCTGGCATTGCCACAGTGCTTCACATCAGCAGTCTCTGGTTAGGAAATCATCTTTATTATGTGATTTGCATTTTATAGATTTCATCCTTGTGTCACATCCACCATTGTCACAGTTGTTCTTCCTTTTTTTTATTAAGCATTTAATTTTTAATTAAATTTTTATTGAATTCTAGTTAGTTAACACATATGGTAAAATTGGTTTCAGGTGTAGAATTTAGTGGTTCATCACTTAACATACAACACCCAGTGCTCATCCCAACAAGTGCCCTCCTTAATACCTATAAACCATCTAGCCTATTCCCCCACCCAACACCCCTTCATCAACATTCAGTTTGTTCTTTATAGTTAAGAGTCTCTTTTCTTTTTCTTCTTTTCTTTTCTTTTTCCTTCCCCTATGTTCATCTGTTTGGTTTCTTTTCTTTTCTTCTCTTTTCTTTTTCCTTCCCCTATGTTCATCTGTTTGGTTTCTTAAATTTCACATATGAATGAAATCATATGGCATTTGTCTTTCTCTGACTGACATATTTCACTTAGTATGATACACCCTTAGTTCCATCCATGTTGTTGCAAATGGCAAGATTTCACTTTTTCATGGCTAATATTCCACCATATAGATATATCTCTCTACATAGCTATATATATAGACATAGATATGTGATGGAATCTATATCTGTATCAGCTATATCTGTATGTATCTATATACCATATCTTCTTTATCCATTCATCGCCATCCATTATAGGCTCTTTCCATAATTTGACTATTGTTGATAATGCTGCTATAAACATCGGGGTGCATGTGCCACTTCCAATAAGTATTTTTGTATCCTTTGGGTAAATACTTGGTAGTGCAATTGCTGGGTCATAGGGTAGTTCTATTTTTAACTTTTTGAGGAGCCTCCATCCATACTCTTCTCCAAAGTGGCTGCACCAGTTTGCATTCCCACCAACAACGCAAGAGTGTTCCCCTTTCTCTGCATCCTCACTAACATCTGTTGTTTCCTGTGTTGTCAATTTTACCGTTTTGACAGGTGTGAGGTGGTATCTCATCATTGTTTTGATTTGTATTTGCCTAATGATGATGATGTTGAGTATCTCTTCATGTGTCTGTTAGCCATCTGGATGTCTTACCTGGAAAAAATGTCTGTTCATGTCTTCTGCCCATGTCTTACCTGGATTATTTGTTTTTTGGATGTTGAGTTTGATAAGCTCTTTATAAATTTTGGACACTAAGCCTTTATCAATTCTTCCTAACAGTCAGGCATATATTGTCCTCATTTTGAAAATAGGGAAGTTGAGGCCCAGAAAAGCTAAGTGCTGACCCAGGGTCAAATGTACATTCACAGTTAACATAGTAACACTCAAGGATACAAAGACAATGTTTAAAAACAGCATGATTAAAATTTAGTAATTATATAGTGTAATATATAACTTATATATTAATACCCTTATATAATATAAAATATTATGTGTTAATATGTCAATATATTAAATATATTAATATATACACATATAAATATAAAGCAATACATTTATATATTACATGTATAAGTATACTAAATATCCAATATATTAAAATATATATTAATATATAATATGCAATATATTAGTATGTGTTATGTATTTTCAATATAATTTATTAATATATAATTAAATATGTTATATAAAATGATTATTATATATAATACGATATATAAAATGCAATTGTGTATGATATAATAAAAATAATATATATTAGTATGTGTTATGTATGTTCAATATAATTTATTAATATATAATTAAATATGTTATATAAAATGATTATTATATATAATACGATATAATATAAAATGTAATTGTGTATTATATAATAAAAATAATATAAAAGTACTATGAATTAATTTTTCATAACTTTATATATTGTATAAAATATATATTCCATATTAATGTCTACTATATGTAACTTATAATTACTATTAGCAAATGAATAATTATATATTAACATAACATGATACATGTTAATATACATTAACATATAATAATACATTATACATGATACATTATGTTAATATAATATAAAAACATAATTATATTGATTATATATTAATTGTTAAAACATAAGTAATATTAATTATAATTAATTATATTATAAATTATTAATTATGTAAGTGCACAATTAATACACAATCTATTAAATATATACATTAATTAATGTATACATTACTATTCCCTGAAAACAACAAAACCACATGAAAGTAGATAAGGGTTCTCACATGCCCCATGGTCTGTAATGGTTTCCACCATGTGATGCCTTATGACTTTCTTGTGCTCCTGAGCATCTGTGAATAGGTGATGCGGAGTTCTTGTTGACAGGAGGCTGACTTTGGGAAGGAGTGGTGTCAGGCTGCAGCATGAAGGACTTAAGTCAGATGAAGGAGGGTGACTTCTATAAGCAGAGGTGTAATCCTCAGTGTATGAAGCACTGCAATACATGGACCCAAGATGAAGTCTCCTTTACTTTTCTACTTAAATTTGGAACCTTTTCTTCTGATGATGCTTCATACTATTTTAGTTCTTTTCTTATGATTTTGAAAATTTTAAATGACTATTATAGACTAAATTGTGTCCCCTCCTGAAATTCCTGTGTTGAAGTCCTCAGTCCCAGTACCTCAGAAAGTGACTGATTTGGAGATAGAATCTTTCAGTGAGGTAGTTAAGTTAAAACGAGGTTATTAGGATGAATCCCCACCCATTATTATTGAGGTCGTTATACGGAGAGATCAGAACATCGAAGCATACAGAGGAAAGACCATGTGAGACACACACGGTGGCCATTTTCAAGCCAAGGAGAGAGGCTTCAGAAGAAACCAATGAGCTAACACCCTGATATCAGGCTTCCAGCATCCAGAATTGTGAGAATTTAAATATCTGTTGTTTAAGACACTTGGCCTATGGTACTTTGTTATGGCAACCTTAGCAAATTAATACAATGATCATAATCGATTTAATGTTCCTGCAAATTTGTAATGTAATATTGGACTCAATTTGCATAATTTACTGCTTAGTAATTATTTGATGATGATGATAATTGCAAATATAAATGCTCAGCAATGTTTTTTCTTAATCATTTATATAGCTAGATACCTACATCAGGTTACTTGGATTATATGTGAACATCTAAAATTTAGGCTTAAGCAAAACAGAATGGCACCAAACTTTACAGGAACAAGAAAGCCAACGTTGGGTCCCCATCTGCCAACAATTTACAGTGGACCTTGCCTGGATCTTTTCCACCCTGGATTTCATTTCCTCTGCAGAAAAATGGGGGCTTTGAGTCTCTCCTACATCTGCATAAGTAATTCAAGTGAAAAATGACCTTCAGTCTCACTCTCTGGAACTAGCCTTTGTTATTATCTTAAAACCCAAAGAGAAAAGACCATAACTTAAAGATTCATACTCTGGCACTGATCACCTGTTCTGGATTGATCTGTTACATGAAACTTGTATTGTGTAATCTGAATTATGTCTTGCCTCACCAACAAGAACATAACTTCTTTGTGACAAATGGATGGATCTTATATTAATTTGCATCTCCTCCTGTATCTAGTACTGTTCTATAATCATATTAGAAGTTTGGCTAATGTCTATGTAATTAATTACCAGGATAATTTGTGTGTGTGTGTGTGTGTGTGTGTGTGTGCATGTGTGTGTGTGCATGTGCATGCGCACACCTGGGTGGTTCAGTTGGTTAAGCATCTGACTCTTGACTTCAGCTCAGGTCATGATCTCCTGGTTTGTGGGATGGAGCCCTGCATCGTGCTCCATGCTGACAGCACAGAGGTCAGCTGGAGGTCTACCACAAGTCTATAAAGTATATAAAGTCTATAAACCATATGCCTTATTTTAGGAAAATACCCAAAAAAGAATTCTAACAAAAAGTAAAAACAGAAGAAAACTGACATAAGATAGGGGGAAATAATAAGTAAAGAAAAATAAGTGGATGAGGGACAGTGGGTGAGCTCCACCCCACCAGTCCCCACCCACTTTTAGGAGTTTAAGTATTGCAGAGCTCCCCAGGCTTCTTACCCTCACCCCACTGGTACCACAGCCTAGTTTAGCCTAGTCTCACCAGTACACAAGTGAGAGCATGGCACAGGAGAACTGACAGAGCTGTATCTCACCTGCAACTGAGGACAGCCCCCTTATTAACACATCCAGAGATAGAATTAACAGTCCCCATCTTTCAGAGAACACTGGATTAAGAGGAATATTCATCTTTGACTTGACAGAAAGTAGCTTTTATCCACAATTGTTGGGATTTAACATTCACAGTGAGAAATACCAATTGAGCTTCCTGAACTGAAAGCCTGGGGACAGGGTGGCAGGTCTACCCTTCTGGCCCTGTCTATGCCCACAGAGTGATTTGAATTGAGAAGAATGGGAATGCAGGGAACCATTGGAGAACATCTGCAAACCTCCATACCATCAAGAATTAAACCCGACTCCAGTGTTTTATCAGCTTCAGCCAAAAAAATATGGGTTGACAGAGCTGTGGCCTGATAGCATAAGGCTCAAAGGAAATGGGCCCAGGGTGGAAGCCAACATCCATTAGAGGGCCCATGGGGACAACCAGAGTGCTGCCTGCTTCTCCCCATCTTCCCAGGCCAAGGGCCACATTGGAGGCTGAGCCAGCATCTTCCCAGAGAAACGAATGAGTGGGAAAGAGGAAAGACAGAGCATGGTGGTGGTTACCAAGCACTGGGATGAGCATTAGCCATTGGGAACAGACAGGAGCAGGGACTTCATGCTGAAAGGAAGGACATTTGGCTCACGGAGCCCTGGGCACCATTCCTCAGGATGCTGCTCCAAAATCTCCCCTTCCATTCGGCTCCTGGCCAGGGTCCTATTCTAGCCCCAGCTGACTTCTCTGCATTGAGGCATTGGAGTTAACACCACCAAAGTCCCCTCTGACTCAACCAATGCCACCAGTTTCTAAAACTCCAATGGCACAGTGGTCTCAAGCCCTACTCCCTCAGCTGTACCAATATCTCAGGCCATACTCACCACTCTATCCTCTCCCCTACTGGTCCTTCATTGCCTGCACCCTACACACCAGGAGTCCCAGACAAGACGTCGGCTCCTTAGAGTACATAAAAATGGCTTCTGTTCTTAGAGACCAGGCTTCTTGATGTCCTTTCTGTTGCCTACCCACCCCGTCCCCAGCCTTTTACATATCTGACTTCTTCAGTAATGCCATCTGCTCATCTCAGTTCAGCCTTGCCTTTCATTTACCCCCAGTCCTGGGTCAAGGCAGGCTGGATATCTGATCCAAAACCCTTTTTATTTTAGCATATCCATACTGTCAAGGAAGATACCCATGAGAACCAAAACCCTGATGACCACTGGGAGAGCCTCTTCATGAGTGGTTGTCATAGCTTCTCTTACTGAGAAGGGGTACCCAGATAGTCTTGGATAACTCCCTTTCCTCTACACCTCTGCCCATGCTGTTCCTGTGCTCAAAACACCATTGACAGGTCTCTGTGTCTCTTTACCACTGTTGCAACACTAAGTGCCTCATCCATGAACTCAGCTTTTGATCCCAAGTAACATTCTATTCTACCTCACTTGACCACTTCTATGACTCATGAGAGCCTGCCACATTGCTCTGTGTGTGTGTGTGTGTGTGTGTGTGCATGCAAGTACACGTGTGTAGCAACCCACTTCCTCTACCTCAAAGCACAAATATTGTGAAGTCCGTAACATTGACTACTCTGTTTATATTTTATCAATTTGGTGATTCGATTCTTAATTTTTTAAGGAATATCTGAATGACTTTTCACAGCAGTGGCAGAATTTTGCCTGAAAGCAAAAGGGCCTGCAGGGAAGTAGTAAAGGTCACTTGTATCTAGTGTTTTCTGCATGTCAGGAACTCAGTGCTCCATGGGTGTTAACCCATTTCATCCCTCGTCAACTTCATGGGGTAGCTACTATTATCATCCTCCATTTTCACATAAGGAAAATGAGGCAAGGAGAGGCCATAGAACTTCCCCAAAGTCAAGCCAGCACCCACATTTTCAGCCATTTTGTGCTGTTTGCTACCAGATGATTGACCATAATATGAGCTCAGCACTGGCACATCAAGGAGAGATCACTAGGAGGGCTTCTCCCTGGCTCTCCAAGGAACACTAACTTCCCCAGGAAGTAAAGAGCTAGGGGTTCTGTGCCTCTCATCTTCTCTTCTATATGTGCAAGCAATTTTTAACCCCCTAGTTAGTGATCATCCAGGAAAAGATGTAAAATGCTGCTCATTGTGCTTGCTGAATTCAAGGTACAAAAAGGGTGACTCAGCAAAGCTGAAAGCCAAGAGGACCCACTTCTTTTCTGGTTACTCAGAATCCTATATGAAAACTATAGAGTCCCATGGAGGAACGAAGCCTCCTTTTAACAGCCAACCCCAGATTGCCAGCTATGTGAGTGGCTGCCTTTGAAGTGAATGTCCAGTCAAACCATTGCATGATGCAGCCCCAGCTAATAGTCTGACTGCAACCCCAAGAGAGTCCCTAAGCAAGAGGCACCCAGTCAAGCCCCACTTGGATTCTGCCCAAGAGAAATTATGCAAGTTAATAAACGTTTGTTGTTTTAAGATGCTAAATTTGGGGATAATTGTTACAATAAAATTGATAATTGGTAAGATTATGTATTTGCATCTATTATTTCCTGTATTAGATTTTAGATTCCTTAAAATGATCATTTAGGTACACCATGTTTCATCTAGCACTGTTCCTAAAAACTAATAGGTTCTTCAGAAATGTTCATTGCATACATGAATAAATGAATGAATTTCTGATCTACTTCAGAGCTGATCTTATTCATTACACATTTATTAAAAACCTAATTGAAGTCAGACATTGAACTAAACTCTGGGACCTGTCTGAGTTGGTATCCACAGAAGTCAACTCTGAGATGGGGCTATGAGCATACTCAGAGTTATCCTGAGGTTGGGATGCTGTGTGCTCACTCACAACGCACCACCAACTTCTCCAGTTGAGGGCTGTTTCAGGGTATTCACATCCTCCCATTCACGGCTTGTCCTGTGAGTGAGTCCAAGTACACTTCCAACATAAGAACACAAGTGCTCAGGAAGAGAACCCCAGGCACATGCAGCAAGCAGCCTTTGGCACAGGCAGGGCACCCACAGCATCTGCCATGGAATAAAATATAAAGCAAATTCCCATATCTTTGGGAGCTTAGACTATAGTAAAAACAATCTATAGTTATAGTAAAATATTAGCAGTAAATAATAAAAATAAGTTGCT
Source organism: Panthera uncia (assembly GCF_023721935.1). Classification (NCBI taxonomy): domain Eukaryota; kingdom Metazoa; phylum Chordata; class Mammalia; order Carnivora; family Felidae; genus Panthera; species Panthera uncia. The sequence goes on from NW_026057582.1 coordinate 121,803,113, forward strand.
AGAGTTATGAATGTTCTCACTGCCTAGAGGCTTGTGGAACTTTTCATGAGGTGATATTTGAACCAGTGCTTCCAAGTGAGTAAGAATTTGCCAGGAAGACAAAGCAGGGAGGATGTGCTTGGAGGAGAGAACAACACAAACAAAGGCATGGAAGTGAGAGTGCAAACCATGTGTCAGGGAATGGGAAATGCCTACTGGTACTCAGGTCCCATTTGTGAGGGAGCCAGTAAGAGAGGATGAGTTTGCAACTCAGGCCTCCTTAGCTACAGAGGTATTTCCTGATGGCAGAAGTGCCACCACTGGCAGGCAACCTGAACACTCTGTGAGGATTAGAGTCTATATTCCTGACACTCCCAACTTTCCTAACATTTCCAACAATTCCAACGTTCCCAATATTCCCCCAAATTCCCAATATTCCCCAAATTCCCAGCACTCTCAACAATCCCCCCAAATCACAATGTTCCCAACAATCCCAATATTCCCAACACTCCCAATATTCCCCAAATTCCCCAAATTCTCAACATTCCTAAAACCCTCCAAATTTGCAACATTCCCAATACTCCTAACATTCCTGTTACTCCCAGTATTCCCCACATTCCTAACATTCTCAACACTCCCAACACCTCCCAATATTCCCTAAATTCCCAACATTCCAACACTCCCAATACTCCCGAAATTCCCAACATTCTCAACTCTCCCAACACCCCCAAAATTCCCAACAATCCAATATTCTCCAAATTCCCAACATTCTCAACACTTCCAGCCCTCCCCCCCCCCCATATCACAATATCCCCAACACTCTCTGCATTTCTAACAATGTCAGTGTTCTCAGGAAGTAGCATCATGTACCAGATGAGATCCTGGCCTTTTTTTAAGTTTATTTATTTACTTTGAGAGAGAGAGAGAGAGTGTGTGTGTGTGGGAAGGGTAGAGAGAAAGGCAAAGACAGAAAATCCCAAGCAGGCTCCACACTGGCACCACAGAGACCTATGTGGGGCTCAAATTCACCGACCGTGAGATCATGACTTGAGCCAAAAACAAGAGTCTGAAGCTCAACCATCTGAGCTGAGCCACCCAGGCACCTCTAGATCCTGGCCTTTGAAGTTAAATAACCCAGGGAGCAGCCCTCACTGCGGTGAATAAGGATTGAGGTCTTTCATGTCTGTTTTGAATTACTGGTCAACTGAAACCCTTGCCTATATTTGGAGATTGTTACAGACAAAATGTTTGCATCCCACAAAATTTCATATTCTGAATCTGTAACCCCCAGTGTGATGGCATTAGGAAATGAAGCCTTTGGAAGGTGATTAGGTTTAGACAGGGTCATGAGAGTGGAGCTTCCATGATGGATTAGTGTTCTCATAAGAAGAGACACTGCAGAGCTTGCTTTTTCTCTGCCATGTGAGGACACAGTGAGAAAGTGACCATCTGCAAGCCAAGAAGCAGGTTCTCACCAGAACCTGGCCATGTGGCACCTTAATTTTGGAGTTCTAGCCTTTAGAACTGTAAGAAATAACTATGTATTCTTTAAGCTACCCAGTGTATAATATTTTGTTATGGCAGCCTAAGTCAGAGACTGTACTGGATGGAATATTAATCTTGGAGAGGCAAGAATTTGTTTTCAAAAGCAGAAGCCAGAAGGGTTCAGCTATTCTTGTTATCTAACCCCAGAAGCTGGAGCACATGCTGTGACCTGGGCCAGACCCATGGCAAGCAAGTCTACAGAGAACATAAAGTTTCATGGACAGATTTGAGGTGACAGTGACATGTAGGGACCTGAAATATCATCATGGTCCTTTGCTAGAGTGGGGACACCTGAGGATCATTAAATAATAAATGGAGGCCTGGTTCAGGCCTTTCACAAGAGGCCATAATTGTTGGAATTGCGTGACTAAGACATGTAAAGTATTCATGGTACACAGTCATCATTCTATTCATGTCTATTGCTTTTTCATTTTTTTGCTGGTGATTTGTGGGCTTCTCAATAGGGATCCCTCCTCACATAGGATGGGTGGTTTTGATCTAACCCCGTTCTTCTTAACTAAAGCTTTACTTTCATAGATAGTTCTTTCTCAGCTGCCACACTCATGCCAACCTGCACACCAAAGGAGGTGAATTGCTATTTCCTATTCCTTTACATGAGATCATTTCTTATCTGGAGTTTTATGGTTACGAAAAAAGAAAATTGTGCTCAACATTATTATTGTGATTTGAAAGTCTAATGGATTTATTATTTTTGTGTATGTTTTTGTCATAGGAATAAAAAACCATGGCAATTTTATGTGTCTTTGTTTTCTGGCAGTTTCCATAGCAGTAAAATATTCCCTCAATAATGACATCTACAACTTTTCAACTACAGGTAGGATTATATCTATTTGCACTTTAAATCCTTGGCAATAAAGCTTTCTCCCACCTAGATCTCTGTTTTATTATGTGCTTAAAATTTGCTCTAAAGGATAAAGAGAATGTAGTAGCAGGATATGAATCTGTAAGTTTTTGAGAAATGTTGATTTATGTTTATGTGACATAATTTATTTTGAAGCTCCATTCCACTGGTGGCAGAAACGAAATTTTAGACAATTCAGGCCACACACACACACACACACACACGCATTCACATGCATTTCTTCCCATCTTCCTCCAGGTTGTGGCTGTGTTTTGGATGGTTCCTTGGTGCCATGGCCTCAGAGGTGGGCAGGGATGGTTGTTTGTCCTCTGTAATGTCATCTTCTGTCTGCCATCCCCAGAGAGGTGCATCTTCATAGATAGTCTCTGGGGTGTGCAGGCTGCTTGTCACCTCTCATTCCTGAATGCAGGGACCCTTCAATCCAACTTTCTTCCAGCTATTTTAGGCTATTCTTAAGGACCTAGAAGTGGCCCCCTGAAGCCTATGTCAATTCCAGAGCCTCAGGAACTGGGTGGGAGTGAGGTGCCCTTTCTGTGCTACTCCTCACAACCCCTCAGGCAACTACGGAGTAAAAGGGAACTCTTTAATGCTATATGTGTCCATTAGCCTATGTGACCATATAGCCAGGGCCATGTATATGCTGGAGTGGGGGTAACACACTCGGATATCTCCCAAACAAGGAGGGTCTTCTACACTCCTAGACTCCCTGAGTCATCTGGATTCTATCCTACCCTCTGGCCATCTCCACCTGTTCTCTTTGCCAGGGCTCTGACTTCTGGAGGAGTGCTCTGGGGTCTTGCTTAGAGTATCATGACTCCACATTTCCCCTTTTCTTCTCTGACTTCTTCCATTCCTCTCTAGCCCATGAAAACTTGACTTACTCTTCAGGATGAGAAAAACTGAATCAAAATGGGCACATATTGTTTTGTCAGGGCCCGAATTTTGAAACTCAGAATGCTTTCATCTCATACTATAGTTTTAGACGTGAATTTTAAAAGTCTACTTTAAAAAAAATTTTAATGTTTATTTATTTTTGAGAGGGGGGAGAGAGAGAGAGGGGGAGAGAGAGAGAGAGAAAGAGAGAGAGAGAGAGAGAGCATGAATGGGGGAGTAGCAGAGAGAGAGGGAGACACAGAATCCAAAGCAGGCTCCAGGCTCTGAGCTGTCAGCAGAGAGCCTGATGCGGGGCTTGAACCCATGAACTGCAAGATCACGACTCGAACTTAACTGATTGAGCCACCCAAGTGCCCCAAAGTCTACTTTTAGATTGTTTTAAGATTTTTTAAAAATAAATCTCTACACCTAATGTGGGGCTTGACTTACAACCCCGAGACCAAGAGTCACATGCTCTACTGATTGAGCCAGCCAGGTGCCCAAAAAGTAGATTGTGTAATGTAAACTGTCTCCCTCCCTCCTTCCCTCCCTCCCCCCTCTCTCCTCACTCTGCTGTGCATGGTACACACAATGCTACCCTGGCTGATGCCTCAATGCGGGTAAAGCTAAAGGATATCTGGAAGTACCATGAGAAAAGAATTTGTTGTTTTTCTATCAAAATATCACCCTACTGCACATGTAAATATTTGAATGCCATCTGGAAAGGGCTTTTTGCATCTAACAGATTCATTGGAGGTGCTAATGATGGCTGAATTGTGAATTGTTGAAGACCACAGGCTGGGGTACCTTAGGAGACATGATTCACCAGGAGCCATTGGAGAACACTGTGATGTGCTCTCTGGAGTGCTCAGTGCTGTGGGGGCTTCTCTGAGGACTCCTCCAGCACCATGGTGGAGGAAATCTACTTGGAAGAGAATGGGAGACTTGGAAAAACTTGGCTTGGGGATTTAATCACACAGCATGAGTACATTTGTCATTTGCCTCCCTCCTTATCCTGCCATAACACAAAGGAGAAAATAAGCAGTGTGGAGGTTAAAGGGCATTCTAGGAGCCTCCTTTCTCTGGACACTCTCCACACAGGGCTTCCAGAAACTGGTGCAGACAGTGCTAGGGACAATGGCTGATTTATCTAGATACAAGTCTTCTTAACCTCCTCACTCTGCCCACATATATGCAGCCCTCAGCCCTCCACTCCCTTCAAATAAAGATATGAATATTGATCTGTCTTTTTATTCCTTCAGAGCTAAACTGATACAAGAACTTAAGCTGGATTGTTTCCAGTTTAACTACAACTGCTCCAGGTTGGGATTGAATCTTCATCTTGGAATGTTGGAGTTTCCTCACCACACCTAAGGAAGGAATTTCTACTGCAGTCAGAGGGGGTATTCTGGGCTCTGCCCTCAAGTCACATACCACCTCCTCTGTGCTTTTTCAGGATGGCAGTGAATGGTTAAAATCACCATGCTTCTCCATACAAAAGGAAAAGGGAAATAGAGAAGGTGGGTGCTAATGAGCCAGGCTTGATGGTTTCTGGGCTAACAAAGTCTAATATTTGGAAGGAATGTATAGGAGCAAGAAAAGTGTGGATGAAGTTACAGAATTTGGTATATATCGAAAGTACTTAGAATATTAAAAACAAACAAACAAAAACCTGGGTCTGTAATGTCAGTTTTCAGAGGCAGAGCATCCCCATGTCTCTGGGGCATTATGTGTGACCATCTGTACCTCACACATTAATCTGTTGTTACAAAGCACCACCACAACATATCAGTTCTGCTGTGTTTCCTCTAGCTGCTTGGATCTGGGGCTTTTGACTTGGACCCAAGAATTCTCTTAAAGACAGTGTCCATGCTGGTTCCTGTGGCAGAAAATGTCACTTTCATATATCCTACTCTGTACTCACCTGTTCCAGAGAACCCTGGGCCATCACTGTTCAGATAGGACACTCAGCAAAGTGAGAAAAATGGTTTCCAAACACAGTTTCCCAAAGATGTGATGAATATTTTTTTCTGGAGTTTGGAGGGATGATTGAACTGCCAGATTTTCAACAAGATGTTGACATTAGTTCTGTGTAGTCAAGTGATCTGAACTGACGACAGAGCCAAACATCTCCAATCTACAAAATGTTAGATTTTGGAAAGGACTGCAGAAATCATTTATTCTGACTCTTTTTTGGTGTTGAGAACTGTATAAGTCTGCTTGGGTTGCCATAACAAAGTACTGTAGACTGAGTGCCTTAAACAACAAACATCTATTTTCTTCACAGTTCTGGAGGCTGGGAGTATAGGATTGAGATGTCGGCACGGTTGTTTTTCCTGAGGCCTCTCTCTCTGGGTTGTTTCTCCTTGGTCACTTTCCCATTGTGTCCTAATGTGGCCTTTTCCTCGTGTGTCCATAACTGGTATTTCTCTCTCTTCTTATAAGGATACTAGTCACATTGGATTGGGGCCTTACCCTATGACCTCATTTAACTTTAATTACCTCTCTAAAGGCACTACATCCTAATATAACCATATTGAGGTTAGGGCTTCAACACAGGAATTTGGTGGGGCAAGGGGGCACAGTGCATTTCATAACAACGACCCATTCTGCTAGTGCAAGACTTAAAATAAGAAAGCATTACATTATCTTCTGGCTCTAACATAATCAAGGGTATGAATATAATGGGCTAGACAGTACAGTGAAAATATTCAGGAATGAAATCAGACACATCCGGGTTGAAGCAGGCCTCTGTAACCCACTGGCTGAGACAAGGCAAGTCACTTCGCCTCCCTGAGTGTCTATTCCTTTATTTGGAAAATAGGAGAAATGATATATATCCTGCAAGGAGGGAGTTTTAGAAATCATGTTTGCAACATGAGTACTCACAGAAAGGTGGCCATTATTGTGAACCATTGGCATCATTCTGAACACTCCATAGGATCCCAAGGTGCAGGTAAGCTCTCGGCCTCCCTGTGAGAAGCATTTATCTGAAGAGTTCCTGCACATCATGCTATCAGACTGTGTAACCCTGAATACATCAGACTTGACACCTGAACCAAAGGCCAGACACAAGGGCCTGACACACACTACTTCTCCTGTGAGAACATTATGGAAACTTTCTATGGATCCTAAATGAACATCTGACTTCCCACGAGGACTGGATCTGCTGCTGAGCATGTACTCCATGCTTCACCACATCTGCCAATATCCTAACACAAACTGCTTCATATGTGATCTCCTGAACAAACTCTTTCTGTACCTTACAGTCTGGAAAAAATCATTTAAAAATAAATAGATGATAGATAGATAGATAGATAGATAGATAGATAGATAATAGATACCTTCCATAACGATGGAAAGGGCTACATAAGGGACTTACTCAAGATTGTAAACTAGAACATGGATTTTTATGGTACTACATTGAAATTCCTATCACTGGGGGAATGTTATACCAGGATGACAGGGTGAAGAAGGAGTCCAAGAAGAAAAGAGGAAGCTGGGGTGACTGGTAACAATGACAAAGGAAGCTACACAATGGGGAAGGAAGAACTATCTCTGGAAATAAAATCAGTGAACTTAAGCTTCCAGACAAAATAGAACAAAAGTCTATACATTCACTCTCATGCTTGAAACAACTGAATTTTTTTAAATAGACAAAAAAATGAAACAATGGTTTTATGTCACTAGACATGAGACAGCAAAGGATAGTGACCTCTGAGAGATGGGAAACGGAAGGAGCAGTCCATACAATTGCCTTGTGTTTCCAGTCTACAACACAGAGAGGTGCAACTAAGGCAGAGCCCAGAAGATTGTTTGAATGGAGGAGACAGAACTGATGTTTCAGGAGAACAAGGCACATAGAGTACACACCACAGAGTACCAGAGAGGAGAGCTGCAAAAAGTCCTTCTTGAGCGGTCAGTGCAATATGATCAAGGCAGGCATATGAAGAAACTACCAGAGGCTGTAGAAAGAGCCTCCTAAAATGATCAAAGGGAACAGTGCATGCATTCACATGGGCCAAAAATCATATCTGTTCCTTCCACCAGACTGATGGATAATTTATAGGGTATTAGGTAGAATCTTAAGAACAGACTGCCTCACTTATAGGTGATAATTAGCCCCATATTAAATACTAGGTCCTGTCTAGCAAATCTTAAAAGTAGGGCCCTAAAGGATCAAACTGTTTCCATGTAACCTAATGGCAAACTGAACTCAATAATATTTGTAGGGGTGCCTGGCTGGCTCAGTCTGTAGAGCATGTGACTCTTGATCTTGGAGTTATGAGTTCAAGCCCCACTTTGGACATGGAGCCTACTTAGAAAAAAAAAGAATATTTGTAGGAATACAAAAAAGTCAATCACATAACAAGATAAAATTCACAATGTCTGATAACAATTAAAAACAATCAGACATGCAAAAAAGCAGGAAAATGATCTTAACAGATACATTAGAATTAGCACAAAAGAACATTACAATTGTTATTACAACTCTATTCCAGATGTTCAAAAATTTAGAGACATAACCCAAATAAAATTTCAAAAACTGTAAATGACAAGTTTGAGATGAAAAATGCAATATACTACATAAATTAAGGGCATCTTAGACATTGGAGGAAAACAGATTTATAAATTTGAGGACAAAATAAACCATCCAAAAACAAACACATAGAGAAAAAACAACCTTAATGCATGAAAAGAGTACCAGTGAGCTGTAGAACAAAATTTTAAGTGGTCTAAGATGTGTGTGATTGGTATTCATAGAGGGGGGAGGTATCTGAAGAAACAATAGCCAAAAACATTACAAATATGATAAAATCATAAACCCAAAGGTAAAAGATATTTAACAAATTTTAAGCAAAGGCCACATGAAGAAACAAACAAAAAAAATTACACCAAGGCCCATCATAATCAAATTACTCCAAATCCCTGATAAAATCTTAAAAATAGCCATGAAAAAAAGACTTGTCATATAATGGGAACCAAAAGCAGGATGACAGTAAATTTCTCATTAAAAAACAAAAAAAACAAAACACACACACACACAGACACACACAAACACCAAGGCAAGCAATAAGACAGGGGAAATCTTCAAAGCACTGAAAGAAGTAAAAGCTGTCAACCTAGATTCCTATATCCAGAGAAAATGCTTTTCAAAAGTGAAGATAAAATAAAAACATTTTCTGACATATAAAGTCAAAATAATTCATTATCATATAAGAAGAAGTCTAATAGGCAGAAGAAATATAGAAATATAGATCTACACAAGTAATAAATGGACCAGAAATGGTAAATACATTGGGTACACATGCAAGATTATTTATTATTTAATTCTCTTAAAATTGTTTAAATAATAGTAATGTACTGTAGAGTTTATAAAAAATATAAAATCATATGGATGACAGTAATAGCACAAAGGCCAGGATAACTAAAAAATATATGGCTGTATGGTTCTTATGTTATATTTGAGGTGTATAACATCACTTGAAGATATTCTATGATAGATTAAAGAGGTATTCTATAAATCCTAAAGCAACCACTGAATAATAAAGACCTATAACTGATAATCCAATGGGTGTTAAAGTGTAATCATAAATCACACTCATTTTAATTACGACAGAAGAAATAGAAAAAAGAGGAACAAAGTACAGAAGAGAAAAACAGAAAAAAATAGCAAGATTTAAAGCTAATTATATCAATCATCATAGTAATTTTAAAGTGTCTAACCACTCTGATTAAAAGTTAGGGATTGTCAGATTAGAACAATATTCAAGACCCAAATATATGCTGTCTACAAAAACAGAGGGAGAAAGAGAGAAAGAGAGAGACCACATTTTACATATAAAGATGTACATCATTTAAAATAAAAAGGATAAATGATTACATATCATATTAAAAATAATCTAAATAATACTATATTTTTCAATTAATATCAGAAGTAGTTTATTTTGGACCACATAATATTGCTACCAAAAATAAGCTTAATTCACAATGATAATGGGGTCAATTCAAGAGGAAATGACAATCTTAAAAATGTATGTAACCACCAATGCAGCCTCAAAATACTTGAAGCAAACACTGATAGAACTGACTGCAGAGAGTAGTAGACAAATCCACAATTACAGTCAGAGATTTAAATAATAATTAATATTTATTAATTCTTAGGAATTAATAGAACAAGTAACAGGAACTCAGTAAGGATATGAAGAATTTAATAACACTATTAACCAACTTTTCCTAATACAAAATACAAAACATTTCCTAATACAAAACATTCCAATAACCAACATCAGAATATTTTTTTCATGTGCAGTGGAAACAGAATATTAACCAAGATAGATTGTATTCTGGGCCCTAAAACAAGACTCCATAAATTCAGAAAGATTTAAGTCAAACAAAGTATGTCCTCTAGCCATAAACAATTAAACTAGAAATCAATAATAGAAATATCTCTGAGGGAAAAATCCCTAAATACTGGTACTAATTTACACATTTATAAATAACACATAGGTCAAAGAAAAAATAAGAATGGAAATTAGAAAGTATTATAAACTAAATGCAAATGAAAATTCAACATGTAAATTTTGAGGCTTCCACTTCAATTGTGTTCCAAAGGAAAAGGTCTCAAATCAATGGCCACAGAGTCCATCAGAAAGAAAAAAGAGCAAACAAAATGGAATATATACAGAAGAAATGGAATTAAAAAGTAGAAACTAATGTAACAGAAAACCAACCTAAAGAAAACAAATCAATGAAATCAAAAGTCAGTTATTTTAGAAACTCAATAAACTGATAAACCTCTAACCAGATTGATCAGAAAAAAAGAAAGTGCAGGTTACTAGCATCACAGATGAAACATGTGACATTGCTACAGATTCTATAGATATAAAGAAACACATGGATTATTAACAATTTTATATCAATAAATTAGACAAGAGGTGAAATGGACAAATTTTTTAAATATTTGAAATATTTGAAACTAGAAAGTTCACTCAAGAAAAAGTAGGTAACATGAATTGTCCTCTATCAAGGACACTGAAATTATACTTGACATCCTTGAAAAGCAAAAAAAAAAAAATAATAATGCCTTCCAGACCTAAATATCTTCACTGAGGAATTTAAGCATTAAATAATATTAATTCTACACAAACTACAAACTCTTACATAAAATTAAAGAGGAAGGAATACTTCCCAATTCATTCCATGTGACCAGAATTACTCTGATGCGAAAACCAGGTGAAGACATTACAAGAAAACTACAGACCAATGTCTTTCATGAATATAAACACAAAATCCCTTGACAAAAACAAGAAAACTGAACTTAGCAACATGGAAAAGAGAGCAGATGCATAGCCAGTTTGGATTTATCCTACCAATACACAGTTGATTGCACATCTGAAAATCAAGTAATTAATACACCATGCATTCCAGTTATTTCACAGCTAGGTATTTATTTACCCAAGAGAAACCAAAGCATATATCCATATAAAAATTTGTACATAAATTTTCATAGCAGCTATATTTATAATAGCCAAAACCTGTAAAATCCCAAATTGTTACCAATAATTGAATAAACAGGCTGTGGTGTATTCATACAAAGGATATACTTAGCATCAAAAAGGAACAAATTAATGATACATGAAACAACATAAATGAATCTCAAAATAATTATGCCAAGTAAAAGGAAGAGAATTTTATTTAAATTCTACAAAACACAAACTAGTGTATAGTGATAGCTGATCAGTGGTTGCCTGTCGACAGGGGCAGAATGAAGAGGTATGGGAGGGAATGATTACAAAGGGGCACAAAGCAATTCAGGGGAATGTAATATATATTTACAATCTTGATTGTGGTGCTAGTTTAATAGGCATATTCATAGTTAAAACATATCTTATTGCATACTTCAAATATATACATATGACTAGATGCCAATCATACCTCAAGAAATCTATTTTATAAAGAAAATAATAATAACCAACTTTAAAAAGAGGAAATAAAGCATTTGAATCAGAAGTTAAATATCTACTAATAGGGAAAATATATCACATGCACTCTGTTTCTATTTAGGATATAGAAAGTCACCAGAAATATAGAAAGTACAATGAAGAAACCAAATAACCTGCAAAATCAGTTTCCAAAACCCATGAAAAAATTAAGAATGCAAAGAAACCTAAATCAACTAGAATCCAAATATTAACAAGCTCCTCTTCTAAGCCCCTCCTTACAAAAGAGAGATAATTTTGTTAACATTTAATATTATCAGGATACCAAATATCCCTAAATTGATCTATAGATTTAACACAATTCCAAACAAAATTCTAGAAAGCTTTTTGAGAGAAATTGACAAGTTAATATTAAAATTTACATGAAAATGCAATAGACTTTTATAAAGATAAACAAGAAAAAATTTTGGAAAACTTTCTATCTGACTTCAAGACTTCATATAAAGAACATTAATCAAGACAGTGTGGCATTGGCATCAAGATAGACAAACAGATAAATAGAAGAGTCTAGATTTGAGTTCTGACACTGGCTCCAAGGCAATTAAATGTGGAAAAATATTTTAAAATAAAGAATGCTGGAACAATTGGAAAGCCATTAGCAATAAAATGAACATCAGCGATTACCTCACACCATAAAAAAACTAAATCCAAATGGATCAGACACCTAAAGTGAAAATCCAAAGTTATAAAACTTCTAGAAGAAAACAGAAAATCTATGTAGTGTTGGGATAAGAAAAGTTTTCTTAGATACAACACAAAATGTCGAATTGTAAAATACATATATGCACAGAATTTCACCAAAATAAAAATGTTTTGCTCTTTCCATACTTTGGCTGATGAATGGATAAAGAAGATGTGATATATATATATATATATATATATATATATATATATATATACACACACACAATGGAGTATTACTGGGCAATCAAAAAGAATGAAATCTTGCCATTTGCAACTATGTGGATGGAACTGGAGGGTATTATGCTAAGTGAAATTAGTCAGTCAGAGAAAGACAAATATCATATGGCTTCACTCATATGAGGACTTTAAGAGACAAGAGAGATGAACATAGGGAAGGGAAACAAAAATAATATAAAAATAGGGAGGGGGACAAAACATAATTTTCTTTGCTTTTCAAAAAGCAAAGAAAATTATTAGGAAAATTAAAAAAGCAAGAGAGAAAATATTTGCAATAAATATATCAGACAAAAGACTTGTATTCAGAAAATAGAGTTTTTAAAAAACAGTAACAAAAAAACAAACTAATATAATGTAAGGAAAATATTTGAACAGGCACATCACAAATAAAAATATAAATAGCCAGTAAGTACATAAAAATCTGCCTAATAATATTACTTTTCAAGGAAATGTAAATTAAAACCACAGTAAGATACCACTCTGTGACCATTAGAACCACTAAAATAGCAAATAATAATTAAAATTAAAAAAAAAAAAACTGACCTTACCAAGTGTTATGAGAACATGAATAAATTCGGATATACTCATATAGTGCTGGAGGGACTATAAAATGATACACCTCCTTTGGAAAACAATTTGATGGTTTCCTAAAAATTTAAATATACACCTACCATATGAGCCAACATACTACTTTTAGTTATTTAACGAAGAGGAATAAAATTATAAGTTCACACAAAGATCTACAGATAAATGTATATAACAGTTTTACCTGTAATAGCCAAGTAAATATTGGAAATAACTCAAATGCCCATCAACAAGTGAATGGATAATAAATTGTGGAGTACTTATACAATGGAATGTTAGTAACTTATGCATACAAATGAATCTCAAAATTATTAAGCTATGTGAAAAAGCAAATGTAAAAATGAATATTGTAAATGCATATGTAAATTCAAGAAAATCCAAACTAACATGCAGTGACTGAATGAAATTAGTGGTTGCATGGGGGCAGTGGTGGATGGAGAATTTGGGGGGAGGTAATGGTTTCATAGGTGTATATATGTCAAAACTGACTTTAAGTACATGTACTTTAGTAAACTTCAATTTCACTTTAAGTGCATGTATTTTAATATACTTCAATTATTCCTCATAAGAAAACAAAATTCTACTCATAAAAATAACACAAAGAGCTCCCAATGGCCAAAGGTTGGAACAATTAGGAAAACAAAATAGTCTTGGATTATAGCTAATAGATAATATGTGTCCATGTGTCTACACAGACATAAATAAATGACTAAATTAATTATTGGAAGACAAGAGAAAAATATTCTGTGCAAAAGAATTCCAAATAAATTATGTAGATACTCTACCTTCAAAAAATAGCTCCCACTCCCTATGTGTAGGCTGTACATAGTAAATTTCTCCCAAACAGTATATAGTACAGTATGGAGAGGGAGAAAAATAATACTAACTTTTCAGTGGAGAAACCTAACAAAAACTAACTCAGCCAGGTGATCAAGGTCAACATTAACAGTGAGAAATCATGTTGATATTATGTACCCTTGACCAGATATAATAAAATTGGTGCTTTATCTCTGTGCCTTTTCTTTCAAAAATCCACAACCCCAGTCTATTCAGGATGGAAAATAAAAACAGAAAGCTTCCAATAGAGAATCATGCTATAAAATACTTGACCAATGGTCAAAGCTGTCAAAGTCATAAAAAACAAGGAAAGCTTGAGGAAATATCACAAGCAAGAGAAACCTAATGAGAACTGAAAATTAAATATAATGTGGCATCTTATAATCATGGGATCCTGGAACTAAAAGTAAATAAATAAACAATGGACTTAAATTAAAAATAATATATCAACATCTATTTATTTATAAGAAATGGTCTATATTAATGTAAGATGTTAATAATTGAGGAAACTGAGTTTGTAGTGTATGGGAACTATAGTAACATCTGTCTAAAATGAAATCAGGGGTGCTTGGGTAGCTCAGTTGGTTGAACATCTGACTCTTGATTTCAGCTCAGGTCATGATCTCAGGGTCATGGGATCAATCCCTGCATCAGGCTGACAGTGAAGAGCCTGCTTGGGATTCTCTCTCCCTCTCTTTCTGGCCCTCCCCCATTTGCACTCACTGTCTCTCTCAAAATAAATAAACATTAAAAAAATAAAATGAAATCATAGCAGAAGTTAAGTTAATGATAATGATGTGGGGATTGCTGCTAAGGATGTACTTAGAAGAAGATGTATGTGTTTAAATATTTACATTATAAATGGTATCTTTTAATTACAAAAAAAAAACCGAGTAAATAAAATCTAAATTAGGTGGAAGGAAGGGAATAATAACAAGAGCAGAAATCAATGAAATAGAAAATGAACAATGGAAAAAGCTAACTCCATGAAAAGATTTTAAAAATTATAACCCCTGTGGGATAGATCAAGACCAAAAAAGTACAAAAACAAAAATTACTAGTATTAGTAAAGAAAGAGACATCACTATAGATTTTACAGACATAAAAGAGATAAGGAAATATTATAAACCTTAGTTTTTATTTTTCAACTGAGATGAAACTCTGTAAAGTAAAAAAAAAAATTACACAATAAGAAATATAAAGTCTGGAATTACTGGATTAGATGGTGTTTCTTTTTTTTTTTGAGGAATCTCCATATAAATATAGAGAACAAATTGATGATTTCTAGAGGGAAGGGAGGGATGGGTAAACACAGTATGGCTTCATAAGAGCTAGAAAAAGGCAAAATATATGTTTACCACTTTAATGCAGTATTATACTGAATCTCCAACCCAGTATATTAAGACAATAAAAATAAATAACATAAATAGTGGAAATAAAAAACTAAAATTGGGGCACCCAGGTGACTCAGTCAGTTAAGTGTCTGACTTGATTTCAGCTTGAGTCATGATATCATGTTTCTGGGGATCAAACCCCATGTCGGGCTCTGTGCTGCCAGCACGCACGCTCTCTCTCTCGTTCTCTCTGAAAATAAATAAACTTTTAAAAAAAACTTAAAATTGTCTTTACTCACAGGTGACACGATCACCTTTGTAGAAAATCCTAAGAAATCCATAAGAAGGAAAAAAAAAAAACACCTAATGAGTGATTTTAGCAAGGTTGCAGCAGTACACCAAGTCAATGTATAAAATCAAGTGTATTCTTTATACCAGCAACACTCAATTGAAAAATTAATGTTTACATACCATTCACAATAGTATTGTAAGTATATGTATATGTATATGTATATGTATATGTATATATGTATATGACATATACTTTGAAAACTATATAGCATTTTTAAAATATATTGTCAAGTTGGTTTCCATACAACACCCAGTGCTCATCCCAACAAGTGCCCTCCTCAATGCCCATCATCCACTTTCCCCTCTCCCCCCACCCCCCATCTACCCTTAGTTTGTTCTCAGTCCTTAAGGGTCTCTTATGGTTTGCCTCCCTCTCTCTTTGTAACTTTTTTTTTCCCCCTTCCCCTCCTCCATGGTCTTCGGTTAAGTTTCTCAAGATCCATATAGGAGTGAACACATATGGTATCTGTCTTTCTCTGCCTGGCTTATTTCGCTTAGCATAATACTCTCCAGTTCCATCCATATTGCTGCAAATGGCCAGATTTCATTCTTTCTAATTGCCAAGTAGTATTCCATTGTATATATATAAGCCACATCTTCTTTGTCCATTCATCAGTTGATGGATATTTAGGCTCTTTCCATAATATGGTTATTGTTGAAAGCTCTGCTATAAACATTGGGGTACATGTGCCCCTATGCATCAGCACTCCTGTATCCTTTGGATAAATTCCAAGTAGTGCTATTGCTGGGTCCTAGGGTGGTTCTATTTTTATTTTGAGGAGCCTCCACACTGTTTTCCAGAGCGGCTGCACCAGTTTGCATTCCCACCAGCAGTGCAAGAGGGTTCCCATTTCTCCATATCCTTGCCACCATCTATAGTCTCCTGATTTGTTCATTTTAGCCACTCTGACCGATGTGAGGTGATATCTCATTGTAGTTTTGATTTGTATTTCCCTGATGATGAGTGACATTGAGCATCTTTTCATGTGTCTGTTGGCCATCTGTATGTCTTCTTTGGAAGTATCTATATACCATTTTTAAGAGAAATTAAAGAAGACCTTAATAAATACATTGTATATCATATTAATGTGTTGGAATATTCCATATAGTTAAGATAACATTTTTTCTTCCAAAGTAATCTATAGAATCAAAGGCAACTCTAGTAAAAATCCTAGAAGTCTTTTGGTAGAAATTAACAAACAGATTCTCAAATTATATAGAATTATGAAAGACCTTGGATCGGCAAAATAAAATCTTTAATTAGAAAAAAGAATTTTCAGGGAACACGGGTGGCTCAGTTGATTGGGATCTGACCTGAGTTCCCATAGACGCCCTGATATGTAGCAAGAGCCAGAAATATACAGCTGCATTTAAACTCTTGAGATTTTTATCCTCCTTTGTTATGCCATACAACCCAGCCTATCCTGATATCCTCCAAATAATTTTATGAATTCAGTATAACTTTGATACTGTAAACAGGGAGATCATAAGGAAGAAACATAGGTCAATCTCATCCATGAACATGGATGCCATTATCCAAACAAAATGTTAACAAAAAAGATCTAACAGTTTATGGGTTAACATTAGAAAAACTATTACCTATTAAAGGAGAGAAAACAATTCAATGAAAACAGAAAAGGTATTTTTTTAATGTCAGCACCAGAAAGCAAACCAGTGTTTGCCTAGGGAAAGAAGAGGGAAGAGCAGGGAGGACATGAGGAAGAGACAACCAAGGGCCACAAGGAAATTGGGGATGATGGAAATATTCATCTTGGTCATGGTGATGGTTTCTTGAGTATATGCATATTTCAAAACTTGTCAAATTGTACTCTTCAAATGTGTTCAATTATTTTATGTTAATCATACCTCAGTTAGACTGTTTTAAAAAGTCATGCATGATAAACACTCTTAGTACAAAAAGAAATAGAAGAAATTACCTTAAACTGTAGGTCACCTTTATCTTTCCTTCAATTCCACACATAGTTTCTAAAATTGCACTGGGTTATTATCTCTTGATAGATCACCCCCACCATTTCTGACACTGGTTTTTATGAGATTATCTTATGTCCTAAGTTGGTTGCACATATTGTTCAAGTGTTTTCAGTTTATGATCTTAGTTGCCCTGTTTTTATCAGGAGATTCAAGGAGGTTCCAAATCTATGCTGCTGACTTCTTCCCAGTCTCCTCTGCTCACCTGGCCGTTGTTATTGAGTGCCCAGCGTCAACGGGTCAAAGACACACTTGTCAATGGCATCTATACATGACCTCTCCTATTCTGAGAATGACTACAATGCAGGGTCACATCTCTGTCCTTCCCAACACATTGAGGATGAGGAGAAGATAGGTCTTGTTTTCTCACCCTCTGGGATATTTCACTCATATGAAATAACTTATTTCCATTCTTTTGAATTGGGGATTCTTTTACAATTCTTTTGGCCCTCCTTTCCTACCCCAGCCCCCAAGCAATACTACAACATTGTGGTGGTGACAGCAGAGGCAACTGAGGCCAGGAAAGCACCTAAAATGTTCACACAGGTGACTCTTCTCTCTGACAAGAAGAGACATGTTCTCAAGAGTGTGTAGAAGGTTGCTACTTTTTTCTTTCTCTGTACTCCTGCAAGCTGGCTCTTACGTAAATGTAGTTGTGGGAAGTATATGGCAGAAGAGGGAGATTAGAGTCCTAGTTTTATCACTGGAAGACCAAGAAGGAAGGCCCCAGAAAGCTGGACAGAGTAAAGAAGATTGTGCAGAGAAAGGAGATCAAGAAGAGTAAACTCATAAAGTTGTATATGAATTCCTGAATAGTTCCATATCTACCTACAGCAAAAATGAATTTATAGCTAATTTAATTCTTGACAAGATTGGGTCCTCCAATCCATGGATATGAAATATCTATACATTTATTTATATCTTTTTTGAATTTTTCAGCAATGTTTTATAACTTTCTGTATAAAAGTTCTGTACATATTTTATTAGAGTTATATGCAAATATTTTTTGGAGTTATTATAAATGATATTGTTTATTATTTTTAATTTTAACTGTTCATTGCTGGGATATAGGAAAGCAGTTGGCTCTTGTATATTAAGCTTGTATCATGTAACCATGTAATACTTGCTCCAGGAATATTTTTGATGATTCTTTGGAATTTTCTACATAGAATATTGTCATCTACTAATAGAGACAGTTTTATTTTTTCCTTTCCAATCTGTATAGATTTTGTTTTCTTGTCCTATTGAACTAGCCAGGATTTATAGTATAATGTGGAATAGGAGTTATATAAGAGAATATCCTTGCCTTGTTCTTGATTTTAGGGGGGAAACATCCAGATCCTCAGCACTAAGTATGATGTTAGCTATAGGTTTTCTGTGCATATTCTTTACCAAAGTGAGGAAGTTTCTATTTCTAGTTTCCTATTGTTGATAATGCTGCTATAAACATTGGGGTGCATATTTCCATTCGAATTAGTATTTTTGTATCCTTTGGGTAAATACCTTGTAGTTCAATTGCTGGCTCCTATGGTAGTTCTATTTATAACTTTTTGAGGAACCTCCATACTGTTTCCCATAGTGGCTGCACCAGTTTGCATTCCCACCAACAGTGTAAGAAGGTTCTCCTTTCCCCACATCCTTGCCACCACCTCTTATTAATACTGGCCATTCTGACATGTATGATTTGACATCTCACTGTAGTTTTGATTTATATTACCCTGATGATCAGTGATACTGAGCATCTTTTCATGTGTCTGTTGGCCATCTGTATGTCTTCTTTGGAAACATGTCTATTCATGTCTTCTGCCTGTTTTTTTTAATTGGATTATTTGTTTTTTGGGGGTGTTAAATTTTATAAGTTCTTTATATATTTTGGACAATAACCCTTTATCAGATATATCATTTCCAAATGTATTCTCCCATTCCATAGGTGGCCTTTTAGTTTTGTTGACTTTTTCCTTCACTGTCCAGAAGCTTTTTACTTTGATGAAGCCTGAATAGTTTATTTTTACTTTTTTTTCCCCCATTGTCTCAGGAGAAATCTCCAGTAAGAAGTTGCTGCAGCTGATGTCAAAGAGGTTCCTGCCTGTGTTCTCCTCAAGGATTTTAATGATTTCCTGTTTCACATTTAAGTCTTTAATCCATTTTGAATTTATTTTGGTGTATGGTGTAAGGAATATTACTCAGCCATAAAAAATAATGAAATCTTGCCATTTGCAATGACGTGGATGGCACTAGAGAGTATTATGCTAAGTGAAACCAGCCAGAGAAAGACAAATACCATATGATTTCACTCATATGTGGAATTTAAGAAACAAAACAAATGGACATAGGGAGAAAAAAGAAGAGAAAAACCAAGAAACAGACTCTTAACTATAGAGAACAAAGTGATGGTTAACAGGAAAATGGTTGGGGATGGGTTAAATAGGTGATGGGGATTAAGGACTGCAACTTGTTTTCATGAGCACCAGGTGTTGTACGTAAGTGATGAATCACTAAACTCTACACATGAAACTAATATTGCACTATATGTTAATTAGCTGGAACTTAAAAAACTTGGGGGATAAAAAAAAAATGAGAGGCAAAACTAGATGCTGACTTTCAACTATAGAGAAGAAAACGATGGTTACCAGATGGGATGTGAGTGGGGCCATGGGTTAAAAAAAAAAAAAGGAAAAAATGAAATGAAATGAAACACAGAAAAACAATAGAGAAAATTAACAAAAACAAAGCTGGTTCTTTTCAAAGGTCATTAAAATTTGTAAAACTGTGCCGGGCTTACCAAGAAAAAAAGACATTGGGCATACTGTAACAATATCAGAAATGAAAGAGGGCTCATCCTTCTTGACTTCATGAACATTAAAAAAAAAAAAAAGAATTACAATGAACAAACTTATATCCATAAATTTGAATATCTCAAAGAAATAAACCAATTCCTTGAAAGACACAACTACCAAAATGTATGCAAGAACAAGTAGTAAAACTAAATGAGTCTATTTTATAAAGAAATTGAGGCAATAATTAATGGCCTTCCAAAACGATCACAGCACCCAGATGGTTTCACCAGTGAATTTTACCAAACATTTAAGAAAGAAATTTTACCAATTCTCTACAATCTCTTTCAGAGGTTAGAAGCAGAGGGATCACTTCCTAACTCATTCTATGAGTCTAGCATTACCCAGATATCAAAGCAAGATACAAATTTTACGAGAAAGGAAAACTACAAACCAATATCCCTCATTAACGTGAATACTAAAATCTTCAACAACATATCAGCAAATTGAATCCAGCACTACCTAAAAACCATTATATACCACCACCAAGTAGGATTAATCCCAGGTATGTAAGATTGAATCAACATTCAAACATCAAACAAGTAATCCATCATATCAATAAGCTAAATAAGAAACATAATGTGATCATATCAATAGATGCAGAAAAAGCATCTAACAAAATTCAACACCTATTCATTAAAAAAAGAAAACTTTTGACAAACTAGAAATAGAAACTTCCTCAATTTAATAAAGAATATGCACAAAAAACCTATAGTTAACATACTTAATGGTGAGGAACTGGATGTTTCCCCCTAAAATCAAGAACAAGGCAAGAATATTCTCTTTTATGACTCCTATTCCACACTATACTGGAAGTACTGGCTAGTTAAATAGGACAAGAAAAGAAAAGAAAATCTATACAAATTGGAAAGGAAAAAATAAAACTGTCTCTATTAGTAGATGACAATATTCTATGTAGAAAATTCCAAAGAATCATCAAAAATACTCCCGGAGCAAGTATAGCATGGTTACACGATACAAAGTTAATATCCAAGAGCCAACTGCCTTCCTATATTCCAGCAATGAGCAGTTAAAATTAAAAATAATAAACAATATAATTTATAATAACTCCAAAAAACAAAATACTTACATATAACTCGAACAAAATATGTACAGAAATTTTATACAGAAAATTATAAAACATTGCTAAAAAATTCAAAGAAGATCTAAATAAATGTATAGATATTTCATATCCATGGATTGGAGGACCCAATCCTGTTAAGACATAAATTCTTCCAAACTTGATACACAATCAGTGGAATCTCAGTTAAAATCCAAACAAGCTATTTTGTAGGTATCTATAAATTGATACTAAAATATATATGAAAAATCAAAAAAAGCAAGAATAGCCAACATAATACAGAAGAACAAAATGAGAAGAATGACACTACCCAACTTCAAGACT
Source organism: Panthera uncia (assembly GCF_023721935.1). Classification (NCBI taxonomy): domain Eukaryota; kingdom Metazoa; phylum Chordata; class Mammalia; order Carnivora; family Felidae; genus Panthera; species Panthera uncia. The sequence goes on from NW_026057582.1 coordinate 121,824,652, forward strand.
CACTAAAAGGCTATAAAAATCAAGACAGTGTGATGTTATTGGTCAAATAATAGACATATGGATCAGTGCAATAGAATATACCAACACAAACATAGTCAGCTGATCTTTGACAAAGGAGCAAAAGTAATGCAGAAAACAATAGTTTTCTTAACAAATGATGATGGAGCGACTAAATATCCACATGCAATAATAATAATCATCATCATCATCATCTTGACACAGACCTTATACCTTCACAAAAATTAAGTAAAAACAGCTCATACACCTAAATGCAAAATGTAAAATTATAAAACTTCAAGAAGAAAACAGACTTAAATCTATGTGACCTTGCATTTGGTGATGTTTTAAGACAGAATACCAAATGTATGATTTTTCAAAGAAAAAAATGCTGTTAGGGTTTTATTAAAATTAAAAAGTTCTAGTCTGCAAAAGACACTGTTAAGAGAATCAAAAAACAAGGCTCACACTGGCAGAAAATATTTGCATAACACATATCATATAAAGCACTTCTATCCAAAATATACAAAGCACACTTAAAACTCAACAATAAAAAAATAAACAAATAAAAAAACTTAAAGTGGGCAAAAGATGTGAACAGATACCTCCCAAAGAAGATATACAGCTAACGAATAAGCAAATGAAAAGATGCTCAACATTATTTTTACTAGGGGATTGAAAATTAAAATGACACTTAAGTACCTCTCCACAACTATGAAAATGCCACATATGCATATATACACATATATATTTGCTGTAAAAATTATACACATATACGTATCAAATACCGAGCAAGGATGCAGGAAAGTGAAACTCATACACTGCTGGTGGTTATGAAGATGGTATACACACTCTGGAAAACTGTAGCATTACTACAGTGTTGAACGATTTTTCCATTAGCACTCCAAGGTATTTACCCAACTAATTTGAAAACTTTTGTCCATACAAAACTCTGCATGCAACTGTTTGGAGAATATCTATTCACGATTGCCCAAAGCTGGAAATCACCCAAATATCTTTCAATGGATGAATAAAAAAAATGTGATACAAATAATGGGATAGCATCCAACAATAAAAAGAACTATTGATATACACAACATGGGTGAATCTCAAAGGCATAATGGTGAATGAATAAAGTCATACTAAAAATGTTGCATATGACAATTCCATATACATAACATTCTCAAAAATGCAACACTACAGCTACGTAGGCTAAACTATGTCAATGGTTGCATGTTAGGGTGTGGCTATAAAAAGGGCAAGAGACAATTCTTGGGTGACGTATCCTAATTGTACCGGTGGCTACAAGAATCTAAACAAGTGTTTTAAACCCCTTCCTCCCAAAAAAGTCAATTTTACTGTATACTAATTCAAAAAGTCAAATAAATCACTAAACATTATTAAACATATACATAATGTTTAAAACTAAGCAAGTGGTCCTAAAGTAAGAGTAAAATAACAGTTGTCAAGAAACACAAGAGGATGGTACTAACCTGTAACAGAACGCACTAGTTGGAAGAGAGGGGTCTGATTACATACACCCTGAGAGTGATGTGAGAGTGAACAGAAAGCAGTGGGCAGGCCTTAGTATCAGTGACAGGAACCATTCGAAGTGGTGGCATGAAGTATTAAGAGGAAGGCAAGAAATGGGGAAAGGTCAGAACCCTAGTTAAGGAGGCAAAAGGAGCAACTTCGCATTAGAGTGATGCATTGACCCCCAAGCAGGGCTTGGAAAAGGAGCCGAGACAGGATGGGTGAGAGAAAGTTTGGGAAGAGTGAGCAGGCGGTCAGAAATGAGAAAGGTGGACGCACACACTGGGAGGCCAGGGAAGGCAAAGGCAGGCTATTTAAGTAGCTCTTCCTGCAGTCCCCCAGGTGCCAAGGGGCACCGCAAAAGGCGAGCACATCGGCGAGGAGAAACCGTGCAATATTCCGGGAAGTCTAGCCCGGCGCGGACCGTTTCCGCGAGCACGCGCGCTCGGAGGACGGCGCCGGCGGGGCGGGGGCGGGGAGCGGCGCGCGCTCGTCCACGAGAGGCGGGGGCGGGGCGCGGCAGCGACCGGTGACGTCAGGGCAGGGCGCGCGCCGGCCGGCTGCGGGCGGAGCCGGGAGGCGGGCACTGCGCGCGGCCGCGGGCGGAGCGGAGGGGCGCGAGGGGCGGAGCGGAGCGCAGGAGAAGGCGGGGGAGGAGAGGCCCCCGGGACCGCGAGCGGCAGCTGGGGAGGGGGCCGCGGAGTCGGAGAGCGAGCAAAACAGCTGATCTGATTTTCCCTTAAAGCGAGAGAAAATGGAAGTCGGGTAGCGGCGACTGCGGCGCTGCAGGCTGGCGGAGCGGAGCGGCGCGGCAGGTGAGACGGCGCTGGCCGCGGTGCTGCTGGCGGCGGCGGGGCCGGGGCCGCGGACGAGGCAGGTGCGCTGTTGGAGAGCGGGCGCCGGGTCCCTCCGCGCTTCGCGGAGAGGCAGGTGGGCGCAGGCACAGAGGGCGACCCTGGGGCCAAGGCGCAAAGGCACAGGGGGCGCGGGGGTCGCGGGCACCGCGCAGGGCTCGCGGCGCGCTGCATTGCGGGCTCCGCTCTGGACCCCGCGGGCGCCGGCTCCGGCCCGGCGCTCGTCTCCTAAGCAGGGCGCGGCGCTCCGGCTGGGTCGGGGCCGGCATCTCCTCGGGCCCCCTTAGCTGTCTGCACTGGAACGTGATGACAGGCGTGAGGGGACCGGCCCCTCAGTTCGTGTGGGCGCTCAGGGGGTCCCGCGGCGCCGGCAGACTCCCAGGCACGGTGGGGCCCCAGAGAAGCGCGTGAGGCCGCTAGCCGGGTGCCCGGGCTGTGGCTGCGTGGGCCACCGTGGCCCGGCGCACCGCCCGCTCGCTCGCTTGCTCCTCTGGGTCTGGATGGACAGCAGGGGAACCGTTAATGCAATTTGGCTCTGAACCCCGGAGGCCTTCCCTAGTATCTTCTCACTGGAGGGGAAAAAAATTGCCTCTGTTGTGCTTTAAGTGCTCCTTTAAATTTGAGAAATGTCAGTGATGTCATCATTAACAAAAACTTTCCTTCATTGGACACAACCTCTCAAGTGTACCCTCCTCCCGGTGCAGCTATTGCAGCCCTTTGAGAATCTTTGTAATAAAATGGATTTGCTTTTGCTTTCCAAACTCAACAGCATTACAGAAATGAACACGGATTTTATTTTTATTTATTGGCTTGAGAATCAATAGATTTGAGAGTAGCTGAAAGGAAACTTGTTAGATCCTGGTGGATCTGGGAATCGCTTCATCCACACCACAAGCATCCATGGGAAAGTGTCATGCATGATACTTACATGCTTATTGCCTTGCCTTATCTCTGTAAATGAAAGTGAGCTGTGAGATGAAAAATTTTGTAAAAGATATTATATTTGATGTGGCAGATGATGTGTCCAGGAAAAGGTGGACAGTGTGGCCTAAATTTTTATAGGCCTTGATTGCTTCAGGAGAATCTGTAGGTTTTCTTCCTTCAGCACCCCCCCTCCCCCACACACACACACCCTCCAGGATGGGTCTGGGAGCAGCCTGCCCTGGGGAAAGGAGTGGCAGCTTCTGTAGGGTCCTCCCTGCCTTTCATTTTCTTACTATAGCAGCTGTGTGTCCCACCAGCCTCCGAGGCCAATTCAGCACCAGGGAGGGTGGAAAGAGTGCAGAGGCTGGAGACCTACCAGCCCAGCACACCAAATTTTGCGGGAATTTCCCCCCTAAATGCAAGCAATAGGCCATTATTCTTGTGTATGTGTGAGCATTCCATTAGTACTGGTTATTGTGGTAACAAAAGTAAGCAAGTTCCCCAGATAGTCTGCATATCTACTTAAGACTATCATATCAAAAGGATATTCAATAAGGGACAAAGTATTGACATTTTTGTATTTAATAATTAATGACTACCCCTAATTGCTTAAAATAAGCATGCCGTAAATTATTAGTGTGATCATATTGGATCTGTAAAGAATTTAATACCATATGCCATGTAAAAGTTTGAGTCTGATCAGGAATGTGAAGCTTTGAAACCCTGGATGGGAGTGAAGGAAATCAGGAAGCAGTGGTTTACTTTAGGGTGATGTTCAGGGTGGCAGTGGAGAGAACCCATTGCTTCATGGAATCTTGCCAGGTGTGGGTCTCAGCCTGGATCTTATATGGCAGGTGTCCCCTTAGGAAGTGACTGCTGAGGACCTTAGCCCTAGTGGAGACTAGCAGTGGAATTGTCAAGAAGCTGAATTGTCTGTTCTCACCTTGTGGAGAAGGGAAGGAGCACCATTCACCGAAGCAAGCAATGTGTCCATGGCCTCTCACCTCTTGGGAGTTGCCAAATGTATTCACAATGGCAAGGCCGGATGAGACAGGAATGTAGCAGAATTGTCTCCTACTTTTAGGTGACTTTGGTCTCACTGCATGTAGCTGCTTTAGAACTTGAGCTCTTTGGTCATAGCTGAGTTTTTCCTATAATTGAAGTATTTCCAGTTATTACGTGGAATAGTATGAACACTTTTTTTTAGGCTCCGAGCTATGAACTCTTTAGAAATTGAGACTGTGAAACCATTCTGTCCACATATCCATTGTTTTTTAACCTGTAGACCTGTGAAAATATTTATCATAATGTTTTTTTTATGTAACTCACCACAGTATTTTAAAAATACAAATGTGTTTCCAACAATCATTAAGTATATGTCACTTATTTCTTAAAACATTTCAAAATCAAGCACTTTAAAGCCTTTTCATCTCATTTGTATGCTTAGAGTATCATGTGTTCTGTTTCTTTTTTTTTTCAACGTTTTTTTATTTTATTTTATTTTTTTTATTTATTTTTGGGACAGAGAGAGACAGAGCATGAACGGGGGAGGGGCAGAGAGAGAGGGAGACACAGAATCGGAAACAGGCTCCAGGCTCCGAGCCATCAGCCCAGAGCCTGACGCGGGGCTCGAACTCACGGGACCGCGAGATCGTGACCTGGCTGAAGTCGGACGCTTAACCGACTGCGCCACCCAGGCGCCCCTCATGTGTTCTGTTTCTAAGAAGCCAAAATTGCCTTGCTTTTCTTTTTGCTCCCTTTGGATCTTAAGGTCATTTACTCCTGTCTTAGGCCCACAGAATAAAGGCTGAGTCAGCTCCTGCAGGACCAGCAGGGGGCGTGCTAAATGCAGGTTGGCAAACCTCTACCTGAGCTACCTTGGGAGAGGATCTGGGATGACCAGGTTGGGGGTGTGTGTGGGTGTGTGCATGTGAGTGTGCGCCTGTGTGCACCGGCACTCCGTGTGCCTGTAGCCTAAGGGATGGAAATTAAAGGAAGGATGGGCAAATTACTTGAATAGCCAGAATTTGCGGCCTTCCAAAACACAGGCCTCCCTCAAAGAGGCAGAGAGATTGCTTTAACTTTAAGTGCTTCTGATCTTTGGAGAGTGGCAGTTGGTTCTAGTCTGAAGATTCAGTGCCTTTTCAGACCGCAGAAGGGAGAGTGTTGGCTTGGGGAGGATCTGCTGGCCTCCTAGAACTGCTGGCCTGCATCATGGTCCTGGTGAGCACGTTAGTGCCAGCCAGGAGAGCAGGTGGAAATGCCACCAACTCCCTGTAAAGTTTCCTATTGGGTTTGACTCCTATTGACATAAACCCTAGGACCCTGTGTCTGTGGCACTTCCCGAAGGCTTTATTTACCTGCCTTACCAGGGTTATTGGCCTCAGGATTTCTATTATGGAATAAAGCAAATGTTTATTCACTGTACATTTTTTTTCTCATAGAAAATGGAAACAGAAGAGGCAACTGTGCTTTTTCCTTAAATGTGCTTAATCTAACTTTAAGCATGTGCAGGTTTTTCATCAGCAAGTTCCCTGGGAGGCTTTTCCTTGGAGGAGCTGAGCTGCTGCGTGTATGGTCATCTTGCTCAGCTGGGATGGGTGTTTCCCAGGGCTTTTGTGATCACTGCAGTGTGTAGAGTGATACTGAGAACCAAAGAATCTTCTCTCTTCCCCAGGTTCCTCCTGGAGCCCACAAGCAAAAGGGAAACAATAATGCCTTGAAGGGAATAGACTTTCTACTAGAGAACTATCCAAATGCTATGACGGATATTTATTTATACATTTTGTTCTATCAAAAATGCATGTTAAACTGAATTATTGATTTCAAAGGGGCAAATGAGAATAATTTGTTTTTCAGCTTTGTGCTGAACCATGCTCTTTGCTTGGAGCTCTCTAAATGGCTACAGGGGGATGTGCCCCTAGATAAAATAACAGGTTGACACCTCATCCCTTTAGAAGAAGTCCATCCCTGAGGATGACCACAGAACATCCTACTCAAAGAGAACCCTGAGATCCACAGGCATTTAAGTGGAAATAAAACATGCTGGTTTCTATTGGTAATAAAGCTAATTTGAAAATATTTTATCTCTGAAAGTTGGAGGTAGAGTTTTATTTGCCCTTGATTAGTCTGCTGTCTCCCAGGTAGTCTTTATGTCTAACCAGAATAAGATGGCCTTAACACAGATGAGAGAGAGTAGGCAAGGTGGGAGCCACTTTCGCCGCACTTTGGGGATAGAGTTCTTTATTGTTCATGGTAATAGACTGGAAAAGTGGGTTGAAAATAAGTCTTTAAATTCTGAAATTGAGAGATAGGCTGGACGCAGCGTTTTTACCTGCCTGTGTTGCGGCGCTGTGTTTAGCTGGTTGGTTTGTGCGTTATATCTCTTGACCAGAAAGTGGGGTGGAAGGATAAAAACCCTTCATTTACTCCCACATCAGCCACAGCTGACCACCCTGGACAAGGCACAGCATGGTCATGCTCTAGAATCCTTATGGAAAAAGGAGACAGCTATCCTCATGTCTCCAACACCTTATCTAGTAAAATCACTTTCTTGCATGAAACCCCAGTCCTTGCTATTATAGATTTGCACTGCCCACCAATGCGTATTCTGAGAAGTCAAATGCACATTGATGCTGATGCAAATTCTAAATTCATCTCCCTTGGTTTCAGCAGTAAGTCTAAAGTAAACTCATTTTCTAGGTTTGAATGATTTTGAGTCTCCTTCCAGGGAAATATTTTCTATTTAAACTCAGTTTACTCTTACATAGTTTTCCTTATAAATATAATGGAAATTTGATGTCTGGATGAATATGTATGAGTAGGATGTGGTATTAATATTGGTATTTATATTTATGAAATGTAAAATGAGACCTTTGCAATTAATTTCCTTTTCTGTACCATGTTTCATTCAATTGTTTTATTAAGTTACTGCAGTTTCACATGGCACTAATGATTGGTGTGAATAAACCACCTACCCAACCCTTGGTGAGATTAGATTAAGTTTCTTAGTTATAAGACAACAGCTTGGGAGTTGGACCCAGAGAAGGCAGACGTTTTGAGCTGGAGCAAATACCTCAGGTCCTGTCCCTGCCAGGTTGAGCCTTACTGCCTCTGAGAAGACCTTGATCTACTGCCCTTGGGCTGACACATCCATGATTTACCTCAGTCATCTCTGTGCTTCCATTTTAGGAATTGTCCATCACATGGGGCTCTCCTGGTTCTTAAAGTAAGCTCAGGGTTGGCTTGCATGTTGAGGAAGTGACTACACAATGCCCCATGTCCTGGACATGATGTGCCCCTTGTTTTGCAACCCACCCCCAACCCCAAGCTGAATTGTACCCTTTTATCTTGGAGATCCAGAGGCCATGGTGATCATCCATTTCCCTACAGTTTCTCTAGTGATGATTTGAAGTTTGGAAAGAAATGTATATTATTAAAGTATTGAGAATTCATCTGCATGTGTAATATTTCATACCTTTTAAAAAAGGTCTTCCCACTTTCAAGGTGTACATAGTTAACTTTCTCTTTTTAAAATATATGAATTGGATTTTTTTTGCCAGTATTTTAAATTACATCATGCTGACTCTTGAAGGAATCACCTATGAGCAATAAAAATAAGTGGGACAAGTTGCCAACTCTGACTTGGACAGGGTGACCAGCTGTGTGACCTTGGGCACAGCCCTAGGCCGCCCCCTAGGAGAGAATATCTGCTCTGCTCCTTCTACAGGCTTTAGGTCAGGAGCAGGTGGGAGTGTATGCAATGAGTTCTTAAATCCTAAGGAGCCATCAGTTGTTCCAATAAAAGGAATCAGAGATGGAGTATGTCTGTCTCAGTCATTACTAGCCCAGTTTCTCTCTCTTGTTGGTTGATGGATTTACAATTTGTATTTGTAATTCAAGGCATTGCTTGGTTGAATTTGCTTTGTGTTTTTTGTAGAGGAAGAAGGAGGCCTCAGTAAGGATAGATAGCTTCCTATGACTTAGTGATTTTTACAGCTTATCTACAATTGTGATCCAGCTCTGTTAAAAATACTAAAGGGAATTCCTCTAAATCCAAATAAATCACAAACTTCCTCCAAATTGGGCTGTGTCTCCTATATCTTGGGTGTTGCTGAGCCCCCAAGGGCTCATTGGATGATTATAAAACACATTTTCTTACTCTTGGAATTGATGAAAGATTAGTCACTTGCATGAACAATTTGGGGATGGGGGAAAGGAAAGAGAAAAGCATTCCCAAGGTGGAGTTCTGCCAGTCAGTGTCAGTGAGGGGAACTGACTGTGACCTGAGATCCTGACAGCTAGTCCTGGCATTTACCCCTGTTGGGAGTGTGTGGCCAGATCAGTGTCTATACCACTCTCCCCACCCTGAACACGCTCCCTTGTAAGACCTGCTGGCACTCTCAGAACAAATCTTTGGGCCCTGAGACCATGGAGTATCCCTTGTCTTTGGCATTGACAGTGGCAAAGAAGGGTACAGAGGTTTCTGTGCCATGTCAGGGATGATGCAGTCCCACGTGGAAGGAAGTGGCTCCTTCACAAGCCCTGTCATTTATTAGGTTGAGTTAAAGCTCTGTGGCTATTTAACTTGGCACCATGGATGTGCAATTATTGGTAGGCAAATTAAAATGCCAAACTGGACCTTTGGAGAATCTGTGGCATGGAAATGCAAGGATGGGTTGCAGTTCACATACACTTGACTCTTCTGTTTGTAATGTCTATCTTGTCTGAGGTGCTAATTGGGAACTAAGTCCTGAGTCCTACTTGGTTGGAGGTGGCCAGTTGACTCGGGGTTGTCAGGTGTGGCATGTATTGTCAGCCTGGGCATCTCCTCAGGGTCATCTGCCTGCACCTGGATGAGGTAGACAGGGTTTCCTTAGATTTCTTCTACCAAGAGTGACTTATCCCTAGGGGGTTGGGAAATGGGAAAAACAGGGGAAAGGGATTAAGAGGCACATACTTCCACTTAGAAAATAAATAAGTCATGGAGATGGAGAGCACAGCATAGGGAACATAGTCAATAATATTCTAATAACATTGTATGGTGGCAGATGGTGGCTACACTCACCGTGGTGAGCACTGAGTAATGTATACAACTGTCAAATCACTATGTTGTACATCTGAAACTAATATAGCATTGCATGCCAACTATACTTCAATAATAAAATAAAAACGAATTGACTTATCCTGTGAACAGTCTGGCAGGCAGTGTATTCAGAAATGCATCATCACAAAGGGCATTTAAAGCTTCAGGACCCACCTTGGGAAGGATTGATATGGAGGATCATTTAGGGTTTAAATGCTTAACATTTAGGGTTTATTAGTAGAAGATTAGTGTATAGTTGCATTTAAATTAGATTCTTTCCATTCCCGCAGAGTGACTGGAGGGCCAGGCTACAAACGTGGACATGAGTGAGTGTCTGTGCGTGGCCTGCCACCTGCCATGGTGAAAGATGGGTCCGGCCTGCTAGGGAGAAAATTCCCAGCCCAGAGTTGGCCTCCTTCTTGCTTTATCCCCCACTCTGGGCACCTTCCTTAGGTCTTAATTTCACTTGTAAAATGAAGAAATCTAGCTGCCTGACCTCTGATATCACATTAACTCTATGATTCTGTGCAAAATAACTCCCTAGTTCTAAGTGCTGACTAATCAAGGCCAAGAAAACCCTACTCATTGTTCTGCTAGAACAGATAGGAAAACTGGGATGTCTCTTTGAAACATATGTATCCATTTCTCAGGTGGAGGAGAATTTTAACAAGTGTGTATGTTTTAGAAATGAGTTGTGTAGACAATATTCCTCCTTCTGACCAACAAGTTCATGGAGGAAAGGGTTGTGCATTAGCCCTTATTACATCTCTGAGGTACCTTGTTCAGAATAGGCTCTCAACTCGTGTTTGTTAAATGCATTTAATAGTCCTGTGGGATTAAAATTAGACATTTAATTATTCTTTCTAGAACTGCTTAGCTCCCATGAGTTCAAAAGTATTGTAGTTGAGAATGTGGCTTATGTAAAATTTGAAACCTTTTCCAACGTTAGCTCCCAGTTTGGTAGTATGCAAAATAAACAAAACCCAGATTATTTACTGATTCTCTGTAATGGGACCTGCTTGTCATTCAGCAGACGGTACATTCTGAGAAGAGTTATAATTTCATATTTTCCATTATATATATCACATATACTATATGCAGTCTTGGGAATATTAGCTACATCTGTTTGATAAGACAAATTATTATACTCTAGAGTTTTAAAAAATATCCTCCAGACCTCGCTTTTCCCTGCCTGGGTTTGCAAAGGAGTTGAGAAAAATGAAGTGTTCTATGCCATCCATGCTGCAGAGCAAGGGGCATGGAACTTCAGGGCTAACTCCTTCTTTGGGCCTCCCTCCACATCCTGAAGACTCGGGGCTAGTGACTGTGCTGTCCACTCCTGTTCCCTGCCCTCTTGCTACCTGCCTATGCCTCCTTGATGAGCTCATCCCCCTGCTCTAAAGGGTCCCCATGGAGCTGCCAGGACCCTCCGACCTCAACTGTCTGCTGATGAGCAAGATTCCTTATCACCTGCCTTAATGTTATTTCAGTTCTTCAAGAGAATAAGATTGACCCGACTGGCAGTAACAGAACACAGCCATGAGACTGTGATGTTCAGGTCTGTCCCCAAGGTATTGAGAGAGAAACGACATTTCTGGATAAACTACTGCTGGGAAATTTTCCTTTTAAGTAATTAGCCTTTTCTGTCATTGTCCCCTTTTAGTGTCTTTCTCCTGCAAAAGTTGCCCAAGAAGGAATTGAACCACTGTATCCATGATGACAAAGTGAGGGCTCATAGTTAAATGTTGCCATCTCAGCAGAAAGGCCCTTTATCAGAATGGGAAGTCTGTGGCCCTTCCTCCCTGTCCCAAACTCTGGGTGCACTTGTCAGGCACTCTGGAGCTCAGGTGTGGTACCCTGGAGGACGTTAAGGATAGGCATTACTAAGGAAGGGAATACAGTCTACTATTAACCCTCTGTGGTACAGGAATGCCCAGGGTACCAGACAAGGGAAAGTCAAGTGTTTAAGGTGTGGCTGCGCAGCCTGGAATCAAATCCACACCTCCAGACCCCAAAGTGTGTGCTCTCCATGTCACACTCTTCCTAAGAGGGAGGAGGGGAGGTAGGCACATTTTCTTATTAGGAGGGCATGTTGGCCACCTGCTCCCTGGTGTGATGGGACAATTCACACAGCTGCCAAGCCTGCTATAGGGAACCCCTAGGTTCCCAATGGCCCTACCCATCAGTTCTTCATGTTGCCCAGGAAGCAGGGAGTGACCTTTTGCCCTAGATTCCTGGTGGCATTCCACGACCAACAGGGAAGGACCTGAGAAAGCACCTCTGGAATGGACACCTGACTGCTCCAGGGGAACTCCATCAAGGGCCTGGGGTGCAGACCTGGGCTAAGCATGGGTGACAGAAGGAAAACTGGGACCCTGCACCATCTTTGGGCAGCTACCAGGGTGATGGGGAGGCCACACGTGAAGGCACCCCTTTGGAAGAGTACAGGCATGGGCCACGTAGCTCCACAGCTAAGGCACGTTCTCCGGGAGCCAGAGCCCTTCAGACCCAGCTTTAGTTTCTTCATCTGCACCATAGGCTGTACTCTGTAAGTTGTGTAAGACTGTACAAACAGAAGAAGTGTTTTTTTTTTTTTTTTAATGTTGCTGTTGTGATCACATGACTCTCAGTGGCTCATAGAGAATGTCCCTCAGATTTTGCTGCTGGATCTGCTAGACTTGTGGACCGAAGGTAGGTTGCAGGTCATTTCTCCAGGGATCAGAAATGTGTGAGGCTGCCACCCCATTCTGAGGTCGTCCCATACCCTTCCAATGGATTACTGTTTTCCCCAAATCCCTGGGCTAATGAAACTTGAGGAGCCTGTTTCTTACCCCTCTGCTCACCCTGAGTGTTTGCACGCACTGGGCCCAGGCCAGCCCCATGAGTGTCAGTCAGATGGATCCCCATGCTCAGGGCACTGAGCAGAGTGGGTCTATGTTAGCCCCTGCCCGGACTGCTCAATGGCCTTGCACTTGCTCTCTCCAGCTACTCCTGTGGGATTCTGCATCTTCAGCATGCTCTACTTTCATGAGTGCCCACAGGGGAGGATGTGGGCATCCGAATGTCCCGAGAGGAGCCCCTGAGTGCCCAGGCTGGCTTGGGTGAGACAACTCAAGCCCTGGGGGCCCCTGGGGGCCTGAGTCTAGGAGAGGCTGTGCTTTGGGCCTGGACACACTGGGTTCTATATTTGTTGGTGCTGCCCCCTGCAATGAGTCTCCGGCTGAGTCAGGTCCTCTCCCAGCCTCAGGGTCCCCACAGGTGACACTTGCCTCACAAGTGATGGCAGGTCCCAGAAACCTGTTGGCTCCCTATGGCTCCTCCCCTAACCCCTCTTCCATTAAGACTGAACCTAAGCCAACTGTGCATTAATTCCTTTCCAGTGGAGTTGGGGAGAGGCCAGTCCCCTCGCTGGGGATCTTGGGGACCTTAGTGAGGGTTCTTACTACCCTGATCCTCTGTGTCCTCATCTTGGAATGACAATGAGTTGGGATACTTCACGGGGTTGTTGCAAGGACTACAGAGGCCAGATGTCAGGTGCTTGCTGTCAACTGTTAGAGGTCCTCTGGGAAAGGGAGGGGGGCTTGTCCAGGAGTTCTGGAGAAGTCTGGCAAGCACCTTCATGAGCTCACAGGTGGCTGTAGACAGAAAATATCCTGGAGCCAGAGAGGGATCTAGGCCTTTTGGGCACACATCAAAATTCACTCATGTGCTTTCCTGTTAGGTAGTGCACCAAAGAATCATTCAAACCTTTGTTCAGTGTGCATCACTGATATTAATTTTTAAACAGACTATTGATGAACTTAGTTAATATGGGGGGGGAGGAGGGCAAGTTAAGAAGGCAGCCCTGAGTGAGCTCCACTTTGCTCTTGGTGTTTTGAGCATCACCATCTGTTTTGGGGAAACTTATAAAACATGTTCCTTAAGAAATACTGAAATCTAAAAATAAATAAATAAATAAATAAATAAATAAATAAATAAATAAATAAATAAAAATAAAAAAAGAAATACTGAAATCTAGAAAGATAAAACTAATACAGAACTTCCCTGATCTGCCCCCAGCATCACCATGCTTCCTGGACATACAGAGAGGTAGAGATCTGGGTATTATGCCATAAAAATGGGCCCATACTATTTTTGTTCTTTTATTTTTCCTTATTCAATCCTTTTCTTTTTTAATGAAAAATCTGGTATTTGCACAAGTTAAAAGAATTCAAACAAAAGAAGAATATGTAGTAAAATGTGTCATTTTCTAGTCCCAGACCCCAATCTCTCTCTCAGGAGGCACCAATGTTAATTACTCCTGTGTATCCTTCTAGAAATATTCTGTAAATATCTAAGTACATGAACATCTTTTTTTTATATGTATATTTAAACACATAGGAGCATACAGTACCCATTGTTCTCCATTCTCCTTTTGATCATGTTGGAGATTATTACATTTGTAGTCTATAAATATATGATATTTAAAAAGCACTCATTTAAATTTATTTTTGTTTAATAATGAAGGATATACTGAATTTAAGCCAAATATCTTATTTCTTACAGTATGAAATTTCCTAAAACATCTCTTTCCCATTTTGGGTAGGTCAGCCTATGATTACCGACGTATCCCCAGATTATTCATTGGCCATCCCAGGTAGTCATTCCAGTAGGAGGGTCCACCCTCCGTTCATTCAGTACATGCCATATGGGGGGAAGAAGATGATGTGGATTTGGGGAGCAGCTATAGCCTCATTCAGTTCCTATAAAGTTATGGAAAACTGGAATACAGGTTTGCTAGCCACCTTGTGTTTAATTTGTGTGTGTGTGTGTGTGTGTGTGTGTGTGCGTTTACTTTTTTTTTTTAATTTTCTTTCTTATTTTTTTAAAATTTACATCCAAATTAGTTAGCATATAGTGCAGCAATGATTTCAGGAGTAGACTCCTTAGTGCCCCTTACCCCTTTAGCCCATCCCCCTCCCACAGCCCCTCTAGTAACCCTCAGTTTGTTCTCCATATTTATGAGTCTCTTATGTTTTGTCTCCCTCCCTGTTTTTATATGATTTTTGTTTCCCTTCTGTTATGTTCATCTCTTTTGTCTCTTAACGTCCTCATATGAGTGAAGTCATATGAGTTTTGTCTTTCTCTGACTAATTTCACATAGCATAATACCCTCCAGTTCCATCCACATAGTTGCAAATGGCAAGATTTCATTCTTTTTGATTGCCAAGTAATACTCCATTGTGTATGTATGTATGTATGTGTGTATATACATATACATATATATATATATGTAGATATATGTAGATATATACCTACATATATGTATAGATAGATAGATAGATAGATACCACATCTTCTTTATCTATTCATCCATTGATGGACATTTGGGCTCTTTCCATACTTAGGCTATTGTTTATAGTACTGCAGGTGTGCTGTTTAATTTTTTTAATGTTTTTATTTATTTTGAGAGAGAGAGAGCATGTGAGCAGGGAAGGGGCAGAGAGAGAGGGGGAGAGAGAATCCCAAGCAGGCTCCTCGCATCAGCACTGGACTTGACATGAGGCTCGAACCCACTAACCACGACATCATGACCTAAGCAGAAATCAAGAGTTGGATGCTTAACTGACTGAGCCACCCAGATGCCCCAGCTACCTTGTGTTTAGATTTGGTATCAACTCCCTGCTGCTTTGTAAGATGACTAAATTGCATGGCCACACTTCCTTCAGACCTCTCCCAACCCCTCTTCCCCTACCTAGTTTATGCTAGGATTCCTGACATTGCCAAGACGCACACCATTTGCCCTCTCCTAGGTAACCTCAGTTTGCACAGGTCCTTGGTCTTAGTGCAATATTTAAATGTATTCTAGGACCACACAGTATCAGTGCTTTTATCAGTAATTCTAGAGGAATTCTCAAGGGCTTTCTTTTCATTCCTCTTTCAATTATCTGAAGTTCATTATAGAGTTTGTTTTGATCCCCTGTCCCCTTCCCACATGGCTCATGACACCCACCTGCAGAATTCTTGCAAGTCTCAAAATATCTCTTGAAAATGAAAAAAAAAGTGCTCTTGAATATATATGTGAATATAAAATTCTTGAGTCACACTAGTCCTCTAAAACTATATAGAAATATTTCTTCTGTCCTTTAGCACTGAGCATTATTGTGGAGAAATTTGAACTCAGTCTGTTTTTGGCCTAGTTATTCGTATGATTCTTTTAGTTTAGTAATTTCACCAGGCTGTTTCTGGATGCTGATCTTGCTGCATCACTTTCTGTTAAACAAACACAGTATACCCCTTCATTAACAGAGACGAGACACTTTATTTCAGAGGTTTTATTTTATTCTATCATTGACCTTTTTCTGTTAATAATTCAAAAATGTTAATTATATAAGTACTATTTCTTCTGTGTCCTGTCATCTCTTTAATTAACTTGATATTTCATATGCTTTCCCATTTCATTTGCTTGTCTCTTTGGTTGATTGTTTTCATTCTTTTATTCAATTGGTTCTAGTGTGGTTTGCATCCATACCCCATTTATCTTATTTTTTATTTCTCCATTTTTCCCCCAAGCTCTCCTTCTCTTTCTGTCGTTGATTTTTAAAATCTTTTAGGAGAGTGTGGTAGGTAGGATAATGGTTCATCAAAGATGTTGATATTCTCCTGATCCCCAGAATTTGTGAATGTGTCACTTTACATAGAAGAGGAGACTTGGAATTGAGAAAAAAGAGGGGCGCCTGGTGGCTCAGTCAGTTACGTGTCCAACTTCAGCTCAGGTCATAATCTCGTGGTTCATGAGTTCTAACCCTGCATCAGGCTCTGCACTGGCAGTGTGGAGCCTGCTTGGGTTTCTGTCTCCCTCTTCCTCTCTCTCTCTCTCTCTCTCTCTCTCTCTGCCCCTTCCCCACTTGTGTGCTCTCTCTTTCACTTGCTTGCTCTCTCTCTCAACATAAAAATTAAAACAAAATCTTAAAAAAATAAGGAATTGGGACAAAAGAAAGGTATGGAATTAATGTTGCTAATCAGACTTTATCCTGGATTACTGGGAGGGCCCAGTGTAATTTGGAAGGGCCCTTAAATGTGGACAAAGGAGAGCCAGAGAGGTATCATTGTGAGAAAGACTTGTCCTGATGTTGTTTTAGGCAAGGGGTGGCCTCTAGATGCTGAAAAAGGCAAGGAAAAAAGTTATTACTGTGGTAGGCACAATAGGGACTCCCCCCACAAAGATGTTCACGTGCTAGTCCCCAGAACTTGTGAATATGTTGTTTCATGTGGCAGAAGGGACCTTGCCAGTATGATTAAGTCTTGAGATGGGGATTTTATGCTGAATTATCCAGGTGGGCCTGCTGTAATTTCAAGAAAGGAAGGGGGGTGGTCAGAATCAGAGAAGAGATGTAAGGATGGCAACAGAGGTTGGATGATGCAGTTCCTGGAAGGGGACCACAGGCCAAAGAATGGGTCTCTCGAAACTTGAAAATACAGGGAGCAGATTCTCCCCTAGAGCCTCCTGAAGGCAGCTTTGCAATACCTTGATTTTAGCCCAGTGAGACCCATTTCAGACGTCTGATCTCTAGTACTGTAGGACATTTCTGTTGTTTTAAGCCACCATGTTTGTAGTGATTTTCTGATAGCAGTAGTAGGAAACTAACAGAGACTAAGGGGGATATTTTGCTGAAAAGACTCTTCACCTATTTCCTTATGAATATTTCCTCACCCATCTCCATCTGCTCATTCTTCTCTCCCTCCTTTTCCATCCACGTTTCTGTGCCCGATTCCTGTACTGGTTACTTTGTGATTTTAGTCATTTTTTTTAATATGGTGGGTTATTTGTTGAAGAATGGAGGTGGGGGTAATGCTGGGGCAGGTGTACATTCAATCCAAGTTTGTGGCCTGGAATACACTTTCTCCAGATGTATTTTCTTTGCCCAGTAGGGTTGTGTTCCCTAGATTTTCATGGTTAAATCGGGTGTGGCCCCAAGCAGACCTTTTGTGTTCCTGTCTCATATCTGCTGCCTTCTTTTCTTTCTGTATGAAGCCAGATTCACAGGTGGAGGTTTACTCAGTGTCTCTGTTCCCACGTCCGTAAGATCTTTCATGACTAGCCACATCAATGCCGACCACTTCTCCCAGAGGAGTCTGACTCCCCCCCAGAGGTCAGCAGGTAGGCACTGGCTTGCTGTGTCCATTCCTGACCACATGGGTTCTGGAACACTTGGTGGTTTGCGCTTTGTGCTTGTGTCTGTCTCTGATTCACTGAGGGTAGAATATGTTTCTCTTTATAGTTCTTACTCTGCCTTTCCATTGTTTTGGGGGCTTTCAAAGAAAGTATGGAGAAGTAAACCCTTCAGGAGAAGCTTCTGTCTCATCACACCATGGTTGTGTGGATGCTGAGGGATTTTGCTTATAATTTTTGGGAACTCCTTATGCTTTAAGCAAGCGAAACAGGTCAGTTTTTCACAGGGGCTGAACATTGTTTAGTGTTTGTAATTTGGGAGCTCCTTTTCTAAGAAGAGGTTTTATTTTACTCCAGAACACTTTTGCACAAAAGCTTTACTGTTAGAGAAGCTATCATGTTAGACATTTAGCATCCCCAAGGCCCTCCCCTGCACAGCAGCCTGGAGGAAGGAGACAGACAGGTACTGCACTAGACATCTGGCCAAGGCCTCCTCCACTTGTGTGACCTGATCCCACACCTGCTGTGTCTCAATGGACTTGGGGTGACCAACCACCTGTATCTCAGAAATCTGATGGCCTTTTGGACATAAATCAATAAAGGCTTGAATGAATACTTCCTGTGTTAATCACTAATGAATATTAAAGAAATGCTGTAATCCATAGCAGCAAGAGCAAGTGTCACTGACTGCCATGTGCTTTATTGACGTTATTTGGTTTACATTTCACAACCACTCTGGGAGGCAGATGTCCCTGTTCAGGTGAGCCAAGTTAAAGGGGCACACAGTTTGCTAGTTGTCTACCTCATGAAGCAGAAACTGTCTTTACAAGCACCCAAATTAGTTCTTCACACCCAAGAGGTGTGCCCTAGCTTTGTTGGGTTGAGTTGAAGCTTATGAACATTTTGCATTCTCTTACAAACTCTTAGTGCATGCAAATCTATTGATTTAAAGTACATTTTGGAATAGCTTACTTGCAGTAATTGAGGATATATTTGCTTGTTATAAACATTACGTTTTGTTACATGTTAACAACCCTCAGTTTTGCACTTTCTCCATCTTGCTAAACTTAAAATCAGGAAGTCCTAAATCCTAAGGAATATGAGTTGGTGAGGACTTCGCCCCAGTCAGGCCCACTGCAGGCTGTTCTCTAGGGCACATCCTTCAGACTGTTGTACCTGGGGCACCTGCCCGCCACATGGTGTAGAAGGAATAGAGCTCACACATCATTGTCTACACTTGCTTGGAGGGGGGGGCATCCACCATGCATAAAAAGACAGTAATCTGAGACCGAATACTTTTTTTTTTCTCTTTATCCACCTGCCTACTGTTTTATAGAGTACACAGGGGTTGTCAGTCATGGCGATGAGTAACCAGTGGTCCATGGCTTCAGAGAAGGCACCAGGGTTGAGTTCCACAGCCCTGTGGACAGGAAGTCAGTGGCACCCAAGAATCAGTTGAAATGATCAATACCATCACTGTGCTGTTGCAAATATGGAGAAAGAGCAAAATATACCTGGTATTTGGGAAGGACTATATACTGGGGTCACTTATACAACCAGAATGTGCAAGATCTTGGTGAATGTAGCCTTCTGGAAGCTTCCTCGGATACCTGGGAAGATAAGAGAATGAGATGTCCATCTAGTGGTTTCTGGGGGCCTCCCCCCATAGATGACTCATGGCTGGCATCAATTCTAGGACATTATTAGCCACTAGCTCTTCAAAGATTGCCTGTTACCACTACCCTCCTTTCTTTTCTTTTCCAGTTAGTCATTTATCAGTCCTTTTTGTTCCACTCTTATTTTTTCGACCTTCTCTCACATTGTCTTTCTTCTAGTGTTCTTTTTTTTTTTAATTTTTTTTTAACATTTATTTATTTTTGAGACAGAGAGAGACAAAGCATGAATGGGGGAGGGTCAGAGAGAGGGAGATACAGAATCTGAAACAGGCTCCAGGCTCTGAGCTGTCAGCACAGAGCCCGACGCGGGGCTTGAACTCACGGACCGCGAGATCATGACCTGAGCCGAAGTCGACCGCTTAACCGACTGAGCCACCCAGGCGCCCCTCTTCTAGTGTTCTATACTTCATTCTGTATAGTCTGTTCAGCCTTGCCTTCCACTTTGAGAATCTGCCCTTTGTCTAGTGTATGTCAACTCACTATAAAACCCAGCTGCTTGGCTTTTTATTTCTGTGACTATATTACTCATTTCCATGAATTCCCTTCATTTCCTACATCCTTAGTCTTTTAAAAAGTGTCATACTGTTTACATAGAGTTTTGATCACTTTAAAAAAAATGCTTGAATCCATCTCTTGAAACAGTATGTTATAGTTTGTGAGTAATAATCTGTTACCTGAACATCTTCGTGATGGTGGGCTTCGTGGGGGCGGAGGGCCTGGTCCTGCTGTTCTCTGGGTCTGCCGCCCCGTTTGAGGGGAGTTGTTTCATGTTGTGTTTTCTCAGGCTCTGGTGGCTATCTGAGCTGAGGACCATCTGAGCCTGCGCCCTTTATCTGTAGTCATGCAGTCTTCAGTGAGGGCTGTGGAAGTGCTTTGCATGAGACAGGGATGTCCTCAGTGTGGGGGTCAGGACAGAGCTAGCCACAAGGCACAGACACCATGGGTGTGTTGAATAGATGTCTTACCCTGAAGTTGGGAACAGCTTGGAAAGTAGAGCCACCAAAGGGCAAGGCAGTGACCAGTCTGTTTGTGTGCCAAGGCTTAGGAATTCCCAGTGAGCAGTTTCTTTACTGAGTGCTCAGTCGTAGATGGAGCAGTATTGGTTGCATTGGGGAACCCTGTCAGCTGCTCAGAGGCACAGTACTGACTGACCCTTTGCAACTGACTGTGTTGTATTTTCTGGAAGTTTATTTGTTTGCTTCTTTTTTTCCCTATAAACAAGATTGAAAATGCAAAGCTTGGGTGTAGAAGACCACACAGTACTTCAGGAGGTGAATGTTGGGTCAGTGCAGAGAAAGGAGGAAGGCAATGCATACATTGATGGCTGGAATATTCTCAAACCTGTTGGGCAGATGATATGCAACTGAGGTTCTTTACCAAACTCCATTGGAAAAGACTTTTTTAAAAAGCACAGAACATTTTTAGAGTGTTGCCTACAATTGGGAAACTATTACTTGAAGTTCAAGGTTAGACACTGCACCCATACAGACTGTTCTACCTCATCAGCCATTATCCCAGCTACACCACAGCACATGACTGCCTTGTCCCCATCTTGGCTGCTAGCTTCCCTGCCCCTTTCTGGATACCTCTAGGGCCTGCCCTTCAAGCATCCCAACCTCTCTCATGACACATTTTATGGTTTCCCTTCTTCAAGCCTTTCTCTGCTTGCCCTTCAGTCACTGTACCATTAAACTATGCCCTCCCATCAAAGAGTGTGTGGTTTCCTGGGAACCCTGTAGTTAGAGTCCTACCTCCCAAAGATCTGCAGGTGTTTTTCATGGTCATGGCATAGGAAAAATTCTTTAGATCTCCAAAAGAAGATAATTACCTGTGTTTTACTCCTTTGTACCATTAATACCCCCAAAAAGTCTTGCAGTAACCTCACCCACCCACCAAAGAAAAGACCATGCACCAAGTAAATTTGGAGTCTGAGGTCACTTTACTTCCTGGGAGTATAGAACCTGTTACCAAATTACTATGACCTGGAGTCTTCACAGTTAGCCTCCTTCTCCTGGTAATCATGGCAACAATGAGTGGGGACACCATTAGTTGTACTTAGCACTGAACAGCACTTGTCTTGCTGTTCGACGTGTTACTGCACCCCTTTGTGCATTTCTGTCTGTACTCACATCAGTCAAGTGTTCGCCGTGGTCCTGCTCTACATGCTGTTCTGCATCCTGGGAATGAGGTGGAATTGTCCCAGGGGCACACAGTACCAGTTGCCTGTATTTACTCCTGGGAGGATGTTTGAAGTGGTCATGAGTTTATGTTAAATGTCCCCAAGTATCCCCCTGTGACATCTTGAACTTTGTCTGCAGTCATATCACACCATGACGTTCAGCACTCATACCATGCAGACTGATCCAGCCAGCAGATGACAGACATGGCCGACCCATTGGCATCTTGCTTCCTCATCTCTCAGCATTTTATTGACTCTGTCTCTACATTTAATCTTGGCTGAGTTGTGCTGCCCTTGGCTTTGTGTCATCTCAGTTGTTCAAAAGACGTTTTGTCTCAAACTTTCTTCTTTGTAAAAGTAGAAAATACTCTTTGGAAAAATACCCATTGGAAAAAACGTAATCTTGTGTGCAAAGAATATTTCATCTGGTTTTGTTTTCCTCTTTACTTGGTGTTACTTCTTGAGCCTTTTCCACAGTATTAAATATTCCTCTTAAACTGAGGTTTCTGTGGCCATATGGCACACATCAACTGAATGTGCTGCGGTTGGTGAACTGATTATTGATCGAGGGCTCCCTGAGGGCTGGGCACCGTGGCTTTTCTGTGGACCTGTTCCAGGGCAAGCAGGTGAATAGTTCCAGCATAGCATGGCAGATCACCAAAACTCAGAGAGCTGCACTTCTTGCCCATTTTTGTTCCTGAGTGCCATTGCCAGCGCTTTCCCTTTATTCCTATTCTGTTGGTTTCCAGTCAGCCCCCTTTGCAATTTTGTCCTGGTCTGTGTCATACTTTCTCATCCCAGCTTTCTTAGTGGAAGTGTACTCAAGGATGTTATGATTCCACATCCTTTCTCCAAACCTCCACCAAAGAAAAATAAAAGACAGTCTGGGCCCCAGGTATAACAGTGGCTGCTTTTGGCCTAATAGAAATTTTTCAGCCAACCAGGAAGGAGTTGTGTGGATCCAGTTCCTAAGATCAGGATTCCTAGTGGATCAGAGCCAGTCAGAGGCAGAGAGAGGAGCAAGTAGAAGCAGGAGGAAACAGCCCCAGGAACAGCTGAATACCAGGAGTTCTGCACTCTGGGGACCATGGTTCTGAGAATGCATCTGATGCAACCCCAGGTCTGTGGGCCCACTTGTGCTCTGGCATTCCCAGAACAATGTCTCCTCTTCTTCCTCCTCCCCATCCTGCTGCTGCTTCTCCCCTGTGGAGTCTACTGAGCTTCTATTGCTACACTCAGAACACTTCCCTCTCTAGGCCTTTCCTCATCTGTGTGTAGGGCCAGCTTAGAACATGGGGTTTTTGGGGCACTTGGGTGGCTCAGTCAGTTAAACATCTGGCTTCAGCTCATGTCATGATCTCATAGTCCATGAGTTTGAATCCCATGTTGGGCTCCATGCTGACAGCTCAGAGCCTGGAACCTGCTTCAGATTCTGTGTCTCCCTCTTTCTCTGCCCCTCCCCTGCTCATACTCTGTCTGTGTCTCTCTCTGTCTCTGTCTCTCTCAAAAGTAAATAAACATTAAAAAAATATAACATAGGATCCCACAGGGTCTTGGAGGGTGTGGGAAGAGCAGGAAGGGAGGCAGTATCTCGAGAGGCTCTAGGAGGGGCCTGGTAAGGAGAACACTGGGTGGTCAAGGATGTCCCACGCTGGCCCCATCTTGGGCCTTTCACCAGCTGAGCTACCTGCCCGTGCTCACTGAGTTCTTAGGATCTATAAAGAGGGGCCTATTTTGAGAAGGATTCCTCTGCCCCAGGCTGGCTCCTCTGTCCCCATGGGACACATCACGCAGAGTCAGAATGCAGCCAGCTTCATGGGGACAGAGGAGCAAGAAGGCTGCCCCTTCCAGCATTGCCAGCTGGTTACCATGGGTACTTGTATCCATTCACCTGTTGGAAAGATTTGGACAGAGCAAGGGCAGGACAACCAGAGGCTCAGCAGCCTCTTTAACTTCACTTCTCCTCGAGATAGAGAAGTCTAGGGCATGGAACAAGGTGTGTGCAGATGTCAGGAAAATGTACAGGTGTATGCAGTCCAACCCCAGTGAGGGGATGGCCAGTGCCATATGAGATGAGGAAGGTGATGTGTTAAAGAATTCTGCTTTTACATGAGACTCTTAAAAACTGAGAACAAACAGGGTTGATGGGGGGTGGGAGGGAGGGGAGGGTAGGTGATGGGTATTGAAGAGGGCATCTTTTGGAATGAGCACTGGGTGTTGTATGGAAACCAATTTGACAATAAATTTTATATATTAAAAAAATCTGCTTTTAAAAATTACTATTATTTTTTATTTTTTAAAGTTTATTTATTTATTTTGAGAGAGACAGAGACCCCACAGGCAGGGGAGAGGCAGAGAAAGGGGAAGAAAGGATCCCAAGCAGGTTCTGTGCTGTCAGAACAGACCCTTGAACTCATGAAACTGAGAGATCACGACCTGAGTCAAAACCAAGAGTTAGACGCTTAACTGATTGAGCCACCCAGCCACCCCAAAATTACTGTTATTTTGTTTTATTTTATTTTTTAATATAATTTATTGTCAAATTGGCTAACATACAGTGTGTAAAGTGTGCTCTTGGTGTTGGAGGTAGATTCTCGTGGTTCATCGCTTATATATAACACCCAGTGCTCATCCTAACAAGTGCCCTCCTCAATGCCCATGACCCATTTTCCCCTCTCCCCCACCACACCCATCAACCCTCAGTTTGTTCTCTGTATTTAAGAGTATCTTACGGTTTGCCTCCCTCTCTCCTTCTCCCTCTTTTACCCCCTTCCCCTCCTCCATGGTCTTCTGTTAAGTTTCTCAAGATCCACATGAGTGAAAACATATGGTATCTGTCTTTCTCTGCCTGGCTTATTTCCCTTAATATAATACCCTCCAGTTCCATCCACATTGCTGCAAATGGCCAGATTGCATTCTTTCTCATTGCCAAGTAGTATTCCATTGTAAATATAAACCACATCTTCTTTATCCATTCATCAGTTGATGGACATTTAGGCTCTTTCCATAATTTGGCTATTGTTGAAAGCGCTGCTGTAAACATTGGGGTACATGTGCTCCTATGCACCAGCACTCCTGTATCCTTTGGATAAATTCCCACTAGTGCTATTGCTGGGACCTAGGGTAGTTCTGTTTTTAATTTTCCAGAGCGGCTGTACCAGTTTACATTCCCACCAAGTACAAGAGGGTTCCTGTTTCTCTTCATCCTCACCAGCATCTGTTGTTTCCTGAGTAGTTAATTTTAGCCACTCTGACCAGCGTAAGGTAATATCTCAATGTAGTTTTGATTTGTATTTCCCTGATAATGAGTGACGTTAAGCATCTTTTCACGTGTCTGTTGGCCATCAGGATGTCTTCTTTGGAAAAGTGTCTATTCATGTCTTCTGCCCATTTTGTCACTGGATTATTTATTTATTGGGTGTTGAGTTTGATAAGTTCTTTATAGATTTTGGATACTAACCCTTTATCTTATATGTCATTTGCAAATATCTTTTCCCATTCCATCGGTTGCCTTTGAGTTTTGTTGATTGTTTCCTTTGCAGTGCAGAAGGTTTTTATCTTGATGAGGTCCCAATAGTTCATTTTTGCTTTTAATTCCTTTGCGTTTGGAGCAAGAAATTGCTTCAGCTGAAGTAAAAGAGGTTGTTTCCTGATTTCTCCTCTAGGATTTTGATGGTCTCCTGTCTCACATTTAGGTCTTTCATCCATTTTGAGTTTATGTTTGTGTGTGGTGTAAGAAAGTGGTCTAGTTTCATTCTTCTGCATGTTGCTGTCCAGTTCTCTCAGCACTTTTTGTTAAAGAGACTTTTTTCCATTGGATGCTCTTTCCTGCTTTGTCAAAGATTAGATGGCCATACATTTGTGGGTCCAGTTCTGAGTTCTCTGTCTATTCCATTGGTCTATGTGTCTGTTTTTGTCCCAATACCATACTGTCTTGATGATTATAGCTTTGTAGTAGAGGCTAAAGTTAGGGATTGTGATGTCTTCTGCTTTTGTTTTCTTTTTAAATATTACTTTGGCTATTCAGGGTCTTTTGTGGTTCCATACAAATTTAAGGATTGTTTGTTCTCACTTTGAGAAGAATGCCGGTGCTATTTTGATTGGGATTGCAGTGAATGTGTAGATTGCTTTGGGTAGTATTAACATTTTAACAATATTTGTTCTTCAAATCCATGAGCATGGAATATTTTATCCATTTCTTTGTGTCTTATAAATGGGATCAGTTTGTTGATTTCTCTTTCTGTTGCTTCATTATTGGTATATAGAAATACAACCAATTTCTGTACATTCATTTTGTACCCTGCGACTTTGCTGAATTCATGTATCAGTTCTAGCAGCCTTTTGGTGGAATCTGGGTTTTCCATGTAGAGTATCATGCCGTCTGTGAAAAGTGAAAGTTTGACGACTTCTCTGCCAGTTTTAATGCTGTTTATTTCATTTTGTTGTCTGATGACAGGACTTCCTGATGTCCTAGTCCTGATGCTAGGACTTCCAACACTATGTTAAATGACAGTGGTGAGAATTACTGTTATTTTAAAGTAAGCAGTAAGATGGGAACAGGAAGGCATTTGGATGGCAAGAAGCCAACTTATTTATAGGAAAGTTGTAGAAGGCATTTGAAATGATGAGTGACTAAGGGTCATAATAATCCTCCCCTGATTTTCAAATTCACCACCAAAGTGAATATGTCATTGCAACTTTGGGTAGACTTCACAGGGAAGATGAATAAACTCTGGTTTGAAAGTTCTGGTATATGACTCCACTCACCCCAGGCCATGGCACTTCTGTCCCAAGGGCAGTCCTCACAGAGTCTGCATGCATTGGCTGGGAGATACCCTGCCATTGAAAGGACTGTTTTGGTGCAGAGCTTCAAGCCCATCCCACACGGGATGGAGGGGCATTGCCAGGCCTCATACTGTATGTGACAGGCTAGCCCTGCCAGTCCTTAAACTATTTGGTTTGAGTCATAGAACAGAAAAAAAATATATATATGTAAGTAAACAGGCCAAAAAGAGTAAGTGACCCAGCTAGGGTTTGTGCATTGTCACCAAGCTCAGCAAGGGCTCATCTGAGATGCTGCCACAGATGTTTGCAGAAAACATGGGCATTGCCTGCTGTAATCCTGTTAAGTGGAAATGGTACAGACTTTCATTTTGAAGTTGTAAGTTTTTAAAGAAGAACTGAAAACATAGCACAGGTGGAAAAAAAATCACTGTCAGGACATGTTTTAAAGAGACCATGTTAATGAAGCCTTGATTGGAGTTTTTATTTTTGAGAAAATATTTAAAACATTTTTGTCACATGTGAGAGGAAAGCTTTCTGAAAGCATGGGTGACAGTTTTGTTTCTGGGTGTTCGAGGTACTTTTTGAGGATGTTGTCCTCCTCGGCCATCAGGAGGGTTGGTCCTGGGGGGCAGTGTTGCAGTGGCCAGGCCTGGTTGGCTTCCCTGCTGTTCCTTTTGTGGAGTGGGGTTTGCGTAGTGGTGCTGTGAGGTGGGACATGTGGACCCAGGGCTCATGCTCAGCAGTGTCTCACCCTAACCCTCAGCCCTTGCCTTCGGGGTATCCAAAGCATTGATTACCATGCATGTCACATTAGCATTTGGGATCTTCAGGGACAAGCAACAAACGTAAAACCATCTTTCGGAATGCAGTGAGTTTGGGATTTTCTTCTGTTATGCTCTTGCTTAAGTCATGAAAGACATGCTTTAAATAGGGAAGCAGCAATGTCATTTACAGACACTTTCCTAGCACTAAGTAGGTCAGAGTTTTGTCACGGTTTTGACGAGATCACAGGTGAGTCACTATAAATTTGGAGAGAGTCACGAATCTTGTCAGAATTCAGAGTGCATTTGCAATCCAGTTAAATGGCATACCTTAATTCCTGGTCTGCAGGACATCCTCTTACCCTGCCCCTCCCCCCTCACACAGTCTGTGCTGAAACCAGTCATCAGAGGGCCAGGTGCCTGCTGGGCCCCCCGAGGGACTCGCCCTCACAGCTGGCGAGGAAAATCTGTCCTCTTGCTGACTTGACTGGTAGGAAAAACCAAGTCTGGGATTGGCATGAGAGAACCATTTCCTCTCCCTGGCTTACATCTTTTTATAGAAGCATGACCTCACACAGAAAAAAAGGTGCACATCGTAAGTGTACAGCTTGATAAATGTTCGCAAACTAAACACACCCTTGTAATCCATATGCAGGTCAAGATGCAGAACACGCCAGCACCCCAGGAGCCCACCCGGGGAAGCACTATTATCACTTCTCACACCCTAGGTTGGTGTGGCCTGTTGATGCTTTACATGCGTGCATCACACAGATGCATGCATCTCTGGCTTCTTTCACCTCCCATTATGTTGACAGAGTCTATCCAGGTGTTTGTGTGTGTTTGTAGCTCATTAAGTCTCAGTGTGTATGATATTAACTCTTTAAACAATATATATAATAGAGATAGAGATAGACAAAGACATATATATATATATATATATGTATATATATACATATATATATATATGTATATATATTACTGTTTTTATTTATTTTTGAGGGAGAGAGAGACAGCACGATGAGCAGGGGAGGGACAGAGAGAGAGGGAGACACAGCATCTGAAGCAGGCTCCAGGCTCTGAGCTGTCAGCACAGAGCCCAATGCTGGGCTTGACTTCATGAGAACCGCAAGATCATGACCTGAGCCGAAGTCGGAGGCTTGACCGACTGAGCCACCCAGGCACCCTGGATATTCACTCTTGGTGGGCATTTGGGTAGTTTCCAGTTTGGACTCTTCTAAGCACTGTGGCTTTGGTCACTCTAGAACATGTCTTTTGCTGAACATTTGGATGCATTCCTGTTGGCTGCATACCTAGGAGTGGAATTGCTGGGTCATAGGGATCCTTAGCTTCTATGTATGAGAGACTTGAGCTTTTCAAAAAATACAACACTTTCAGGGGCGCCTGGGTGGCTCAGTCGGTTAAGCATCCGACTTCGGCTCAGGTCACGATCTCACAGTCTGTGAGTTCGAGCCCCGCGTCGGGCTCTGGGCTGATGGCTCAGAGCCTGGAGCCTGCTTCCCATTCTGTGTCTCCCTCTCTCTCTGCCCCTCCCCCATTCATGCTCTGTCTCTCTCTGTCTCAAAAATAAAAATAAAAACGTTAAAAAAAATTAAAAAAAAAATACAACACTTTCCAGTCAGGGAGAAGCCAGAGTGAGGTTTTTCAGGTAGGGTAAATAAAGTTACAATGGCAATAGAGTGTATTTTGGGTTGATATTGGGTCAAACAGAAATCTAAAGGCACTTTAATAAACATTCTTAGAAATCTGAGAGAAGATAACTGGTTTTTGTAGAGGCAAATTCTGCATTTAAATGAGGAATTTTTATTCCCGTGTCAGCTTGTGCAACTTGGTTAAGTTTTTCTCCGGGTGCTTAAATTATATCATCCACCAACAGAGCATGTCCTAGCCCTGATGAACTTACTCTGTATGGGAGTAAGGAATGGATTATGTAGACAGGCAGAGGCAGAGCAGACCACCAAACTGTCACTGTCTGTTTGTCGCATATGCTCCTGAGGCTACATCTTGTGTTAAGATATGGTTCAGAAAGGCCCTCAGATGCCAAGAAAACCTTCTATGCACATGAAGGTTTGCACATGAGTCACATTTCCATGGCACTTCATGATTTAAGCCAGGCTTCCAACAGCATCACCTCTCAGACCTTTTGAAGTGGGGGAAGGGAGATGCAGGGACAGTGTTATCCTCTTATCACAGATGATGAAACTGAAGGTCAAGTTAAGTACCTTGCCCTGGGGAGTGGGGGGGTGTCTCAACATGACTAAGAAAAGGAGTCCTCATGTGTTTTGGCCACAAACCCCATGACATTCTCCCACCCCACAGCCCCCTTCTCTGTTTATGAAGCAGTTAAATTAAAGGTGGTGCTTTATTTTATAGCAACTCTTAATACATTTACCTGAGTGACCAGCCCCTTTGGGCTTGGTGGAGGTTTGCCTTCCCAGCCTCTGTCTTGCACCGATGATGCTGAATGCTCTTCAGCAGCAGGGCATGACTGCCTGGCAGATGTCCTGTCAGCATGAAACAACACAAGCCTGTTACTTTGGGTATCCTTTTGATGTGCTAATTCGTACGGATTCTAAAAAGTCATTTGGGGAAATTTGGGTAATGGGATGTAGCCAATCAGGTCACGTGGAATCTACATCTTCAGAAGAACATTTTGGCAGTAGTATAGATTTTAATGTTTCCTTTTCATGTGTGGTATTTTCTGAAACCTGAGAATTAACTTGAAAAATGTTTTTTTCGGAAACTACTGATAACTATTAAAGGGGGAAAAAAATAGACCGGAAACTCATCTGGTTAACTTCAAGGGATGTCTATCATTAAAGGAAGTTTGATAACCTCCAAAGGTTTGATGTTCCCTTTGATAGTTCTAATAGAAAACAGACTGCTATTGTCTGGAGAGTAAGCTTTGAGCTTTCGTTGTATAACCTCCTGTAAAATTATTACAGAATCTGTTGCCTGTATCTTGAAATTGTTAATGGGGAATACTGGCCAAAATAGGTAATATTTTTATTAGCAAAAGATATTTTATTTCGTGTAAATAGTTCACATCTGACCAAATTAAAGAACTTAAAAACAAAACAAAACAACAATAACAACAACAAAAACCCTAAGTTTATTTATTTTTTTAAAAAAATTAATGTTTGTTTGTCTTTGAAGGAGAGAGAAAGACAGAGTGTGAGCTGGAGAGGGACAGAGAGAGAGAGGGAGACACAGAAACTGAAATGGGCTCCAGGCTCTGAGCTGTCAGCACAGAGCCCAACTTGGGGCTCGAACTCACAAACCCTGAGATCATGACCTGAGCAGAAGTCAGATGCTTAACAACTGAGCCACTCAGGCTGCCCCCCCCCCCACCTCCAAGTTTATTTTTTTAAGTAAGGCAACTTTTTAACTGTGCCATTTATATTTTGCATCTGTGTCAGTGACCCCTCACAGCATTGCCCCAGAAAGTGATTATGATTTTTTAGGGTTGTTTAAGAATCCCAGCCTTGACGTGAGGGTTTTATCTCCCAAATCAGCCCCACGTGTTTTTTGTCCTAGGGATGGATGCTGTTGTTTGTACCTAAGAGTCCTGCAGTGGAGACACCCCCACAGAGCTTGTCTGCATCCCCTCACGTGTCAGTGCCTCTGTCCAGTGACAAGACAGATGCTGCATGTTAGCAACTGGGCTACCAAAGCACAGGGTGGAGCTTCTTCCTTGGACTTTAGGTCCAACCACATGCCCTGAATTTCAGATTTCTCTGCTGTAAAAGTTGTAAAACACAGTCATGGTGATGGTAAGTTCCTCTCAACCATCACCATCTGTGAGGAGGGGTCTCGCCGTGCACTGTGCCCCCCAGACCTGCCATCACCCATGTTCCTGCACCTGTGCTGAGTGGGTGCCAGTGCAAGCAAGATGTACTAGGTGTGTCTTCAGAAGCCTTTGTCTGGCTCCGCTGTATCAGAGTCTCAAATTAGGATCTATTCCCTCTAGAGTTCAGGTTAAAATCACTTTGAGGCCTCATTCTGCTGGTCACCATAAGTTCAATCTTTCATTTGGTCCAAGAATCCACATTTGTGCTTGAAGTCCTGCCAATATGCGAATGGAAGAAGAGGAGGAACATGAACAAGACGGTCCTCCCCACAGTGGCCACCTCCTAGTGGCTTTATTGCTATGTAGTGGTGACATCCAGTTGCTGAGGCCAGTGCCCACCCACTGTGAGAAGCAGCATAGTCACTGAGGCCCCTGG
Source organism: Panthera uncia (assembly GCF_023721935.1). Taxonomy (NCBI): domain Eukaryota; kingdom Metazoa; phylum Chordata; class Mammalia; order Carnivora; family Felidae; genus Panthera; species Panthera uncia. Next base: position 121,855,842 of record NW_026057582.1, read on the forward strand.
CTGCCCCTGGTCCAGGAGGAGGAGGTGGAGGGGATGCCCCTTGCCCCCAGTGTTGTTCTTAAAGGTGGGCTCCAAGCCACAGCTGTCCCTGTGGGAGTGCCATGGAGCCAAGGGCTGGGAGAGCAGCCCACTGACATCGGAGAACTCCTGCCCCAGTCCATCTGTCTGGTTGAGTCACCCCAATCCATCACATCTGTTCTGATGTTTCAGGATCTCAAACAATAAGGCCTGGATCACGGTCAGATGTGTGTTTGACGAATGTCCCTCTGGCTGTTCAGTGGATTATAAGGGGGGCGTAGTAGAGGTCAGTTAAGAGTAGTGGGTGCTCCACTGGATGCCTGTGTGGCTCAGTCCATTAAGCTTTCAACTCTTGATTTTGGGTCAGGTCATGATTTTGCAGTTTGTGAGTTTGAGCCCCGTGTGGATTGGGATTCTCTCTCTTCTTCTCTCTCTCTCTGCCCCTCCTCAGCTTGTGTGCATGCTCTCTTTCTCTCTCTCTCTCTCTCTCTCTCTCTCTCAAAATAAATAAATCAGCGTTAAAAAAAAGAGTAGTGGGGCTCCAGATCACTGAAGAGGAGAGGCTACTCCAGCTCACTGAGAAGGCACAGTCCTCTAGATCACTGAGGAGGAGGAGGGGTTTCCTCTAGATCATTGAGGAGGAGTGGGAGTTTCTCCAGATCATTGAGGAGGAGTGGAGGTTCCTCCAGATCACTGGGGAGGAGTGGGGGTTCCTCCAGATCACTGGGGAGGAGTGGGGATTCCTCCAGATCACTGGGGAGGAGTGGGGGTTCCTCCAGATCATTGAGGAGGAGTGGGGGTTCCTCCAGGTCATTGAGGAGGAGTGGGGGTTTCTCCAGATCAGTGAGGAGGAGTGGGAGATCCTACAGATCAGTGAGGAGGAGTGGGGGGTTCCTCCAGATCATTGAGGAGGAGTGGGGGTTCCTCCAGATCATTGAGGAGGAGTGGGAGTTCCTCCAGATCATTGAGGAGGAGTGGGAGTTCCTCCAGGTCATTGAGGAGGAGTGGGGGTTCCTCCAGATCATTGAGGAGGAGTGGGGGTTCCTCCAGATCACTGAGGAGGAGTGGGAGATCCTACAGATCAGTGAGGAGGAGTGGGGGTTCCTCCAGATCACTGAGGAGGAGTGGGGATTCCTCCAGATCATTGAGGAGGAGTGGGAGTTCCTCCAGATCATTGAGGAGGAGTGGGAGTTCCTCCAGGTCATTGAGGAGGAGTGGGGGTTCCTCCAGATCACTGAGGAGGAGTGGGGGTTCCTCCAGATCACTGAGGAGGAGTGGGAGATCCTACAGATCAGTGAGGAGGAGTGGGGGTTCCTCCAGATCACTGAGGAGGAGTGGGGGTTCCTCCACCACTTAGGAGGAGTGAAGAGCCAATGGGATCAGGTGTATTGAATGAGAGGTAAGGATGGTATAGAGGATGGTCTCTAGCCTGATCCGCTGGGAGTGCCTGTTCCTGAGGTGATGATGACCAAGCTTTCACTTTCTGCTGAAGGGTTTTCTGCAGAACAAAAAGGTTTTATTTTGGCTTTTATTTTGATGAAAGACAGATTGTTATTTTTAACTTTTGGTGTCATTTCTAAGAACTTTTCACCTAGGCCTAAGTCCTGAAGATTTCCTGTGGTTTCTTCTAAAATTTTATAATTTTACCTTTGAACTTATGATCCATTTTGGTTAATATATTTTATAAGTTGTGATGTTTAGGTCAAATTTCAGTTTCTCTTTCCTGTGGATGTCCAGTTTCTCCAGCAATACTGCTTAAAAAGATTATTTTGATTATTTTTCCTCTGTTGTATTGTATTTCACCTTTGCCAAAATCAGTTGCCTGTACTTGTATAGATCTGTTTCTATTTTGTTTTGTTTTCTGAACCCTATCCCACTGATCTGTGTCTATCCTTCTAATACCTTAGTGTTTTGCTCAATTCACACCTAAGCATTTTATTTTGAATGATCTTATATTATAGTGTCTTTTAATTTCCATTTCCATATATGCATTGCTAATACATGGAAATGGGGTTGATTTTTGTATGTTGATGTTAATCTCCTGTGACCTTGATGAATTCATTTAGTTCGAGATTTCCTGTAGATTCCTTAGGATGTTCTGTATAGACTGTTTCATTATCTATAATTAGCTTTATTTCTTCTTTTTCAGTCTCTGTGCCTTTTATTTCCTTTCCATGCCTCACTGGACTTGCTAGATCTTCTAATACTCTGTTGAATCACAGTGATGAGAGTAGATGTCCTTTCTTGTTCCTGACCTTAGGGAGACAGCATTTGGTACTTGGCCATTACTTGTGACAGTAACTGTAGGTTTTTCACAGGCACCCTTAATCAGTTTGAGAAAGTTCCCTCGTATCCCTAGTTTGCTGAGTGTTTTAATCATGAATGTATGTTGGATTCTGTCAGATGTTTTCCTGAGGCAACTGGTATGATCACGTGGCTCTGATATTTAATCTGTTAATACAGTGGATTATGTTGCTTGATTTTTTGAATATCAAAGTAGCCTTGTATCCCTGGAATAAAGCCCTCTTGGTCATGGTGTATAATTCTTTTTGTATATCGCTAGACTTCTATTTACAAATGTTTTGTTGAGGTTTGTTGTGTCTGTCTCTGTTCATGAGAGTTGCTGGTACTTTTTTTGTACTGTCTTTGGTTTTGGTATCATGGTATGCCTCATAAAATGAGTTGGGATAATATTATTCTTAGTACGCATTTCTATGGAGGAATCATGAATTAAATGTTTCATTGTATTTTTTTTTAGATATTCTCAATCTAAAATAACATGTTTATGAAAAGTGCCAAAAGAAGGGGGAAAATGCTTCAGAAGAACCAAAAACTAATTAAGTTATGCAAGTATCTTCTTCCACGTTCTAAAATGGCCTGTCCCAGGGAGAAATGTGAACGCCTACATCTGTACTACAGTTCTCCATTAGAGAGAGTATCTAAACATTTTAGTGCCAGATATCACCTTTGGAGTTTGCCTGACACTTGTATTTTGAATAAGAGGCAAATTATGTAACAGTGGTGAATTTCAGGGGGAAAAAAAGGTTGTTTTTTTATTTTCTTTGGTTTTGTGGTGGTATGGTCATGTGGAAATACTTGAACTATTGAGTTAGTTCCTTAAACTCATATATGTAATATTTAAATCTGGGCCCCAAAAATAGGGCAGCTTGGAGGATAAAGAGGCAAATATAATTTTTTAGATTGACAAAAGCAGAGTGGCTGCACTTCTTGTCAATGGTGGCCAGTCCTGGCTGCCTTTTGCTGACCCTTTGCATTGAAAATTCCGTGATAATTCTGCCTTCTTTCACATTGCTTTAGCATTCCTTGTGGTGACCAGTACAGAAGGTTTTAGGAAGGTCAAACTAATTTGTGCTTCCTTTACAGTTGCCAGATGTAGCAAATGGAAATACAGGATGCCCAGTTAAATCTGAATTTTGGATAAATAATGGATCATGTTCTAGTTTTAGTTTGTGCCAAAGAGTGCATGGGGCATACTTATATAAAACATTTATTGTTTATCTGAAATTCAAATTTAAGCAGATGTTCTGTATTTTATCTGGAAACCCTCACTTTTTTCCATATTTTTTCCTGTACTTTGAACCTTGCTCATTTTCATTCAAGATAAAAGCAAAAGAAGTTCTAGAAGATGTCAAAATTCTATAGCAGTTGTTCTGTTTAATATAGGACAGCTGTCTTTTCCTGGCAGGTGAACGTGATGGCAGACCTTGTGTAATATTTTTTTTTTTCTCTTACGGGAGCCTGTTGCTGGGCATTCAGCCCCTTCCAGTGCAGGTTTGTGCCTCGCACCCCCAGTGCCCACTCACACTTTCTATTTGCAGTGATCTCACTTCATTCGTCTTGCCAGTGTCTAATTTTTCAAAAAGCTTCTTACTCATCCCCACTTTCGCACCTCGGCCCTATTTGCAATTACCCTTTTAGAATGCTCCCTAAATTAGTGTCCACACACTACAGACACATAATATTTTTTACATACTTCCTGGGTCAGGTATATAAGTAGAAACAGATTGCAGGCTTTACTTAAATGATCTACCATGGTAAGCTTGGTTCTGACATTATCTGTAGTGCCTGGATTAGATGATTTGCCTAAAGAAGATACAATAGAATTTCTCTGTCAACACACTGAGGTTTTAGATATCAACAAGAGGTTGTCTGCTTGGGAGAGAGCTTAGGGAGGTCATCCTTCTGGCTTTCTTTACAGCAGCCCTGGTCCATAGAGCACCCTGCACTGTTTCCTTCCACCTTCATTCTGTTGCAGGCAGCTGACAAAACCACACTATGAACTTGAGAACTACTTTGCTATGAGCAGTGTTCTTATATCTGTTAGAATTTGTTTCAACTCAGAGAAAGGAAATGCCCCTGACTCTTGTTTGTATTTCTGGCTGGTTTTGGGGCACTTGTGGCTGTTAGAACTATCACTGTGGCAGAAACAATGCTGAAAAGTATATCTCCTGTAAAGGCCAAATACCCTTTAATGTCAAGTCAAAAAAAAACCTGGTAGGTGGTTTACCAGCAGCTAAAATAAAGGCCTTCTATGGCTTTCCTGTTTCATTCGTAAATCCCCAAGAATGTGGGGCTCTGGATGGGGACAAGTCGGGGAGCACTCCCCAAAAGCAAATTGGCAGCTTCTAGGGTCATTGTCTTCGTGCCATATGAAAACTGAACTTGCTATTACCAAGTTTACTATTGACTCTCAGATTTCTACAATTTCCAACTAAATTATACAGGTTAAAATGATTCTTTGCGATGGGCTATTTTATTCACTCAAAATATAGAAGAAATAGGATAATTGCTAATATCTCTGGAATTTTGAGGATACTAATTCTGGCCCAGTTCTAAAAGTGTCAAAAAATTGTAAGTGTAACATTTTTGTGTTGACTTAAATATGTTTTATTGGTTAATTTATGTAAGCATATATTTGCTAAGAGTTGGTTTTTTAGTGCACAGAATGGATATTTTCCTCCAATTTTGATGTTATACGAAGGAAAAAATTGCTGCAAATCTATTCGGTTTTTGAAAATGTTTCTACAGCCATTAAACCTGAATAAAGATTTTTCCAAGTGAAAATTGTTTCTTTTGTAACTATTTTCTGTTTCTTAACTTTAACACTTAAACATAATGAAATCTCCTTGGTTTCTTTTTTAATTTTTTTAATGTTTATTTTTTGAGAGAGAGAAAGAAAGTGGTGGACGGACAGAGAGAGGGTAGAGAGAGAATTCCAAGCAGGCTCTGCACCGTCAGTGGAGAACCCAATGCAGGGCCTGAACTCATGAACTCTGAAATCATGACCTGAGCCTAAATCAAGAGTCAGCCACTTAAACTGAGCCACCAAGTGCCCAAAAATATCCTTGGTTTCTAATGACTAGGGATTACATACACACTTGCATCAAATACATGTAGTATTGGCCAAACTGTGCATGCAGATATACAAGGCAACTTATCATAGTCAGCCGTTTTGAGGAGACAGGGCCCCTGTTTTAATCACCTAAGCCTTCTCTGCCTCTGTTCCTAACTATAAAGCTTGGTGCTTTGCTGGGAAATCATACTGTAAAGTATGCCCTCTATTTTTCCTATGGGAAAGAAGCATAGAATTGCTTCTTTCTTTAAAAAGTATTCAGAATGTCACCTCACATCTATTAGGATGGCTACTATCAAAAAGAAAGAAAAGAAAGGGAGGCAGGAGGGAGGAAGAAAGGGAGGATAGAAGGAAGAGAGGAAGGGAAGAGGGAAGGGAGAGGGAAGAGAGAGTGAGAGAGGGAGGGCGAAAGGAGAAGAAAGGAGAAGGGAGGGGAGGGAGGAAGGGCAGAGGAGAGGAGAGGAGAGGAGAGGAGAGGAGAGGAGAGGAGAGGAGAAATGTTGGCCAGGGGGATATGGAGAAATTGAAGCCCTTGTGCATTGCTGGTGGGAATATAAAATGACACAACTGCTATAGAATACAGTATTGTGGTTCCTCAAAAAAATTAGAAAAAGAAGGGTGCCTGGGTGGTTCAGTCAGTTGAGCATCTGACTTCGGCTCAGGTCATGATCTCACAGCTTGTGAGTTCGTGCCCCACGTTGGGCTCTGTGCTGACAGCTCAGAGCCTGGAGCCTACTTCGGATTCTGTGTCTCCCTCTCTCTCTGCCCCTAACCCGCTCACGTTCTGTCTCTGTCTCTCTCAAAAATAAATAAACATTAAAAAATATTTTTAAAAAATTAGAAAAAGAATTTACCACCTGATCTAGGAAACTTCCTCCTTGGTATGTACCCAAAAGAGGTAGAAGCAGGGACTCCAAAAGATATTTGCATACCCATATTCATAGCATTATTCAGAATAGCCAGATTTCACACAATGAGATACCTAGAGTAGTCAAATCCATCTAGCAATCTATCTCTAGATAGAGAGTAGAATGGTGGGGCACCTGGATGGCTCAGTTAAGCGTCCAACTCTTAATTTATGCTCAGGTCATGTTCAGCTCACAGTTTGTGAGTTTGAGCCCTGCATTGGGGGTCTGTGCTGACAGTGTGGAGCCTACTTGGGATTCTCTCTCTTCCCACACTCTCTGCCCCTGTGCTGCTCTCTCTCTCTCTGTCTCTCAAAATAAATAAATAAATAAACTTTTTAATTTTTTTTAAAAAGGAAAAAGATAGTAGAATGGTGGGTGCCAGGGGGTGGCAGAGGGGGTAACGGGATGTTAGTGTTTAATGACTGCAGTTTCAATTTGGGAAGATGGAAAAATTCTGGACATGAACGGTGGTGATGGTTGCACAGCAGTATGAATGTACTTAATGCCACTGAACTGTACACTTAAAAATGGTTAAACTGCTATATTTCATATTATGTGTATTCTACCAGACTTTTTAGAAAGTATCCAGGATGCATGTCTATCTGGAGAACTAGAGACCACTCATTCCTTCCTGTGGATTACATACGACACCCTTGAGCCCTTTAGGTTCTATTTCAGGTTAGTGTGCCCTGAGCCTCCATTGATTTGTCCTAGCTCCCCATCACTCTGCACTGGTGTGGCCAAGGATGTGCCAGGATGAATGAAGTACCTCTAGTTCAGGCTGCAGGGAGGGGATCCTCAGCCTACCAGCCAAACCTTTTCTTTCTTTTTAAAAAAAAATTAAAATGAAATGCACAAAATTTAAGTATGCTTATAGATGAGTCTTGACAAATATATGCGTCTTTGTAATCCATATCCTTATCAAGATACAGAACGTTAACATTACACCAAAAAGTTCTCCACTGCCCTGCCTCCAATGCCCATTCCCAAGCAACCACTTTTTTGATTTCTCCATCAGAGATTATCTTGCCTGTTCTAGAACTTCCTATAAAAGGAATCAGGCAGTAGGTACTCATCTCCGCTCAGCTTAATGTTTCTGTAATTCATCCATGTTGTTGCTTTTATCAGTGGCTTGTTCCTTTTCCTTGCTGTGTATATTCATTGTTTCGCTGTGCTAGGGGCTGTTTGGCTACTTTCTTGTTGCTGAACTGCTGGGCTGTTTCCAGTTTGGGGCTGTTATGAATAAGGCTGCTGTGAACATTTTGGTACGAGGCTTTTTGTGGACAGATGCTTCTATTTCTCTTTGGTTAATACCTAGAAATGGAATTACCAGGTCATAGAGCAGATTTCTAAAAGACCACCAGACCATGCCATACTCCCACCTAGAAGGCGTGAGGTTTCTGGTTGCTCTGCCATCCTTGCCATCCTGTGGTATCGTCAGCCTTGTTTTCTTTAAGACGTTCCAACAGGAACAGTGTGGTATATCGCTATAGTTGTAATTTGTATTTCCTTGGTAACTAGTGATGTTGAAGTGTCCAAGTCTTTTATTCATTTTTTATGAAGTTGTTTGTCTTTATATTATTGAGCTGTAGTTGTGACTTTTGATAGGCAGAATTTTAATATTTTATGAAGTTGACTTAGCATTATTTATGGTTATTGCTTTGTGTGTCCTAAAAAGAGTTTTGCCTACCCCAAGCTATGAAGATATTCTCCTATGTTTCTTCTTGAAGTTTTTAGTTTAGCTTTTACAGTGAGGTGTGTGATTCATCTTGATTAATTGTTAGGTATGGAGTGAGGTAGGGGTTGAGGTTTATTTATTTTCTCCTTGGAGATCCAGTTTTTCCAGCGCCATTTGTTGAAAAGACTGTCCTAGGGGTGCCTGGGTGGCTTGGTCGGTTAAGCGTCCGACTTTGGCTCAGGTCATGATCTCACGGTCCGTGAGTTCGAGCCCCGCGTCGGGCTCTGTGCTGACAGCTCAGAGCCTGGAGCCTGCTTCCGATTCCGTGTCTCCCTCTCTCTCTGACCCTCCCCCATTCATGCTCTGTCTCTCTCTGTCTCAAAAATGAATAAACGTTAAAAAAAAAAAAACTTAAAAAAAAAAAAAAAAGAAAAAGACTGTCCTACCCATGCTGAATTATAATGGTGCCTCTGTCTAAAGTCAAATGGTCAAGATAAGTCAGGATCTATTTCTAGGTTCTTTGTTTTCTGACATTGATTGATTTGCATATCATTATGCTGATATCACACCACTTTGATTATTGCACCTTTGTAGTAACAACCTACACTTTTACCCGTTACATTTTGGTGGCTTTGCTCCAGTGTGGTACAGTAGACAATTTTAACATTGTTCGTTCACATTCACTTTCCTTATGCATAAAATGGCAATGATATCCCTGAGTGAAGGTGATGACTATGTGAATTACCTGTGGTGACATCTGACACAGTGCCACATACAGGACACGTTCCATAAATGTTTATCTCCCCGTCTGATTCTGTAAGTGGCTCACACCTTTGTGTACCCTCACCACATCTCTGACCTATGGCTGGGAGGCCAAGGGAGGAGCCACAAGATGCAGTGATTTTAATTATGATCTTTGATTCTGTGGCCGAGGAAAAAACTAAGCTACAGTCTGCTTAATTTCAGTGTTGACATTGGCTATTTCATTTTGCAGTGTTCTCCAGTCTTTCAAAGTTTATTCTCTAAGCCTCAGGTTTCTCATATGTAAATGAAGAGAGTACCCCCAAGCTAATTGTCAGACACATTTGCATTAAGACATGTGAAAGCACTTGTAGGATATAAAACATCGTAATAGCATAAGATGACATCTTCTCCATTGTTTCTCCCTTGGGACGGAAATATTCAGAGGGCGGGGAATATTTTTTTCCAGTTTGTGGATGTGACTCAGATATGAGGGCTCACATCATTAATTTGGCACCTATATCATTTTTTTCATTGTTATTAAAGTAATTGCATCTATCAGGATTTTCTCAAGGACTGTAGATAACAGAGCATATTTGAATCCCTGCTATTTGTTGTCACTCTTTATGAACATCACATTTGAAATCATTTACTAGAATTGTTTATAGACTCAAAGAGCAACCTCTTGCCTTTTTGGAGATTTTAAGACACAAAGCAAGGCAGGTCTGAACAAGAAGTAGCAACTGTGGAATGCAGACACTCAGACTTGAATAAACAGCAGATGTTGGCGATGCGACTGACCATCCCCTCTCATGCTATCCATGCCTCTTCGGACATGTCCAGAAACTCTCTTAATCCCTTAAGCAAGAAGGAGAGTAAGAGCCCCAGGCAGGGGGCAGGGTGGGTGTGGGAAGGATGCAAAGAAGGACAAGAAGTGGCTCCCGCCAGAAAGAGGATCTCTTTTGCACTGCTGGTGGGAATGCAAACTGGTGCAGCCAATCTGGAAAACAGTATGGAGGTTCCTTAAAAAATTAAAAATAGAACTACCCTATGACCCAGCAATTGCACTACTATGTATTTATCTGAAAGTACAGGAGTGCTGATTCAAAGGGGCACGTGCACCCCAATGTTTATAGTGGCACTATTGACAATAGCCAAAGTATGGTAAGAGCCCAAATGTCCAGTGACTGGTGAATGGAAAGGGAGATGTGGTATGTGTATATCTATATCTATATACATACAGTGGAATATTATTCAGCTATCAAAAAGAATGAAATCTTGCCATTAACAACAACATGGATGGAACTAGAATGTGTTGTGCTAAGTGAAATAAGTCAGAGAAAGACAAACATATTTCACTCATATGTAGAATTTAAGAAACAAAACAGATGAACATAAGAGAAGGGAAGCGAAAATAATATAAAAAGAGAGAGAGAGAAACCATAAGACACTCTTAAATACAGAAAACAAACTGACCATTGCTGGGGGGGGGGGTGTTGGGTGGGGGAACAGGCTAAATGGGCAAAAGACATTGTTGGGATGAGTACTGGGTGTTATTTGTAAGTGATGAATAACTAAATTCTATTCCTGAAATCATTATTATACTATATGTTAACTAACCTGGATTTAAATTTTAAAAATAATAAAAAAGTCAAGTTATGTCACTAACACTAGCAGATACTCACCTGTAGATCAGATTATTAAAATAAAGGCACCTTATTTCAAAATTGAAAAAAAAATTGAAAAAAAAAAGAAGTAAAGAAGTGATGGTACACACACACACACACACACACACACACACACACACACAATGGAATATTACTCAGCCATAAAAAAGAATGAAATCTTGCCATCTGCAAAAATATGGATGGAGCTAGAGGGTATTATGCTAAGTGAAATAAGTCAGTCACAGAAGGACAAATACTATATGATTTCACTCATACATAAAACTTGGGAAAGAAAACAAACATGGGGGGTGGGAAGAGAGGAAAACCAAGAAACAGACTCTCAACTATAGAGAACAAACTGATGGTTACCATTGGGGAAGTGGATGGAACACAGGTGATGAGAATTAAGGACTGCATTTGTCATGAGCACCAGGTGTTATATATAAGTGTTGAATCACTATATTGTACACCTGAAACTAATATTACACTATATGTTAACTAACTGGAATTTAACTAAAAACTTAGAAAAAAAGACAAAGTGGCCCCCTGGAGTCAGAGACTGCCTGGGGTCACTTTGAACCCTGGGAAGTGGCTCTAATGACTGTTTAGGAGAGTTTTAGGTTAAGCGTGTCTGAATCCCAGTCAACAAACGCAGGTGTGAAGAAACAGCCTTTCTCATTTACTGTAAGTCTGCTTAGATCCTGATCCTGAGTTTCCATTTCACCAGGCTGACAAGCCCCGTGCCACAGTTATTTGGGAGTCCTCTGCTTCCCTGGCTTGTGCTAGAGGTAGGATCCTTGAAACTAGAAGGTGATCTGCATGAGGGAATGGCCACCTTCAGGCCAGTGGACATGGGCCCACACAGATGAACTTTGAGGTGTCCAGGCTTCTGCTTGCCTAATGCTTACAGATATGTGTACCTGGTGAAGGTCAGGAATGTCTGCCATGTTTATGGTGACAGCCTGACTTCTAGTGTCCTCCTGTCATTCCATGGTGGTCTCCACTCCCTGCAGCTGTCACACTGCAGTAGGCAGAAGCCTACAGAATCAATAGTGGAGACTGCAGAAGCCTTCCTTCATCTACTCAGGGTGTAATTTCCAGACCAAAGCAAGCATGGATGAAGGATAAAGTGTTTGAAGCCTCTCTGTGTGGAACCCTTCTCTTACTTTATTGGTAGTTCCAGGCCAAGCCTGAGCCAGAGAATTTTCTGAAGCTGCAGGAAGTGCGAATGCATCAGCCAGCCCTGCCCCAAACTGGAGGAGAGAGGGGGGTGATTTTGTGCCTCTAGACTGACTTGCAGGCTCTCCTGCTATTGTCTTCCAGTTTTCTGTTTTGCTGGTCATGCCCTGCTCTCCACTGTTAGTCACCCTGGTTTTTTTCATCTGGGTTATTTGTTGGCACATTTACTCATTTAACAGATATTTACTGAGCACGTACTGTGGACCAGGGAATCCAGTGCAGGAGTGAATGAGCACTTTCTCCTGCTCAGATGGAGCCAGTTTAATGCCACTAGACATCCAGAAGGATGGCAATGAAGAAGGGACCATGCCTTCCTCCATTTGTGTGGTATAAAATCTGGCTCCTGGCTTAGGGAGCCACCCCAAGTGAATAGGTAAGAGAGAGGTGTGGGAAGTAGCAATGGCAAATCTCCACCCAGAGAGCACATGGCAATAAATGCTTTGTTTTTATCCAGCCCTACCCTTGCAGTCTGAAAACCCAAGGAGACAGGTTCCCAGAATGGAAGAAAATGCATATGGGTGAGAAAATATTCTGGACTTACATTTTCTCAGATTAAACCCCCAGTTTATTCCACACTTTATCTCCCCATAATAGTTGATCTCATGTAAAGATGATGAAGGACTACAAAAGAACTAGGTGAAGGCAATTAAGAACACATTTATCTTGATGAACACTGAGAAATGTATAGAACTATTGAGGCATTGTAATGTACACCTGAAATTAATATGTGCATGTTAATCATACTTGAAGAAAAAAATAATAAATAAGCAAATAAATAAGAGCTAGCATACAGAAAAAGCATGAAAATAAAGTAAGTAAAAGAAAAATATAAGCAAAAAACTTAGGGAAAAAATGCAGATGGTTCAGAGATCAGCTTAGGAGTTTAGAAAAGTAAGTTCTCAGACTCTTGAAGAAAATGCTGGCAACATGATCTCTGAAGCATAATTTGAGCATAGAAGATTGAGAGGAGTGAGTGAGACAGAAGAAATCAAGGACAAAGCTGGCAGAATGCACGAGGAAAAAAAAGCAGACAAGAAAAAAAAAGTAAAAATGATATGGACACAAAGACTAATTCAGAAGCCACAAAATAGGAAGCCTCATTGAAAAACAACCATCGTGGACAGCCCACAGGAAACTACACAAAAGGAAGCCAGTATCACCAAAATTTTATTTCCTAACAAAGAGTTTTAGAAAAGAAGGGGAAAAATTAAGTATATGGTTAAAGAAAACTCTGTAAATATTCACACCAGACTTGACTCTACTATTCAAAAGGAATTGTGGCATTTAGGTAAGCATTGAAAAGAATGACCAAAACTGGATTCCTGACTTACACAACATACACAAAAATCAACTCAAAGTAAATTAAAAACTTGAATGTTAAGACCTAAAAACCATAAAACAGCTAGAAGAAAACATAGAATATAAAGTCCTTGACATTAGTCTTGGCAATGATTTTTTTTGGATTTGACTCAAAAGGAAAGGCAATAAAAGAAAAATAAACAAGTGGGACTGCATCACTGAATGCTTCTGCACAGCAAAGGAAACCATTAAGAAAATGTAAAGGGAACCTGTGGAATGGGAGAAAATATTTGCAAATCATATATCTAATAAGGGGTTAATATCCAAAGTATATAATGCACACAAATCAATAGCAAAAAAGAACAAATTAAAAATGGGCAAAAGAATAGACATTTTTCCAAAGTTAACAGATACATGAAAAGAAGCCCGACATCACTAATCATCAGGGAAATGCAAATCAAAACCACAATGAGGTATCACCTCACACTTGTTAGAATGGCTATCATCAAAAAGACCATAGGTTAAGTTTGAGCAAAGATGTAGAGAAGAGCAAACGCTTGTGTTCTCTTGGTAGGAATGCAAACTGGTGCAGCCACTATGGAAAACAGTACGGAGTTTCATCAAAAAATTACAAATAGGGGTGTCTGGGCTGCTCAGTCGGTTAAGCATCTGACTCTGGATTTTGGCCCAGGTCATGATCTCACAGTTTGTGAGATCAGTTCCCACATTGGGCTCTGCACTGACAGCACGGAGCCTGCGTGGGATTCTCTCTCTTCCTCTGTCTGTGCCCCTCCCCACTACACACTCTCTCTCTCAAAATAAATAAACATTTTTTAAAAAATTAAAAATATAGGGGACACCTGGATGGCTCAGTCAGTTAAGCATCCGACTTTGGCTCAGGTCATGATCTCATGGTCCATGAGTTCAAGTCCTGCGTCGGGCTCTGTGCTGACAGCTGAGAGCCTGGAGCCTGCTTCAGATTCTATGTCTCCCTCTCTCTCTACCCCCCCTCCATGCTCACTCGCTCTCTCTGTCTCTCTCTAATAAAAATAAAAAAAATTTTTTAGTTAAAAGTGTAACTATCACAGGATTCAGGAATCGCATGTCTGGGTATATATGCAAAGGAAATGGAAACAGCATCTGGAAGAGATGTCTGCACTTCCATGTTCTTTGCAGCATTATTCACAATATCCAAGATGTAGAAACAACGTGAGTGTCTGTCAACAGATGAATGGATAAAGAAGATGTGAAATATATGCATATATCTACAATGTATTATTCTGCCATGAGAAGGAGGGTAATCTTGCTGTTTGCTACAACATGGATGACCTTGGAGTACATTATGCTAAATGAAATAAGCCATACAAAGACAGATATTGCATGGTATTACACATATGGAATCTTAAAAAAAAAAGTCCAATTCATAGGAACAGAAAGAGAAATATGATTGCCAGGAGCTGGGTGGGTGGGAGAAATAGGATTGGAAAAAAGGAGAAAGGAAAAACAGAAGAATAACTGATATTGAGTCATAGTGACATTCTTCATTTCCATGGTACTTTTCACCTGGTATTGAGGCAGAAGAGGTAAGGGAAAGAGGTGGGGTGGAACTCTGGTTCTGCCTCTCCCAAGCTACATTTTATGAAAGAATTACCAGTGGATTCTGAGTGGAACAATGAGTGTCCCAATAATTTCTTATTTAACCAAACTGCCGTAAGTGTAAAAACAGAGACAATGGACAGATATTCCCAAGTGTGCCAGAAATCAGATCACTTAGCTGCTCTGAGTCCTTTGAATAAGGGTTTTGAGTAAAACTATTAAATGTTGAAATCCAGCCAAAATACAAGTGAATAAAAGTACAGAGCTTGGTATAAGATGGGTGGTGAACCTTAAGTCTGTTTAAATATAAGAAAAAGAAAGAGTGGCCATCTGTGTGAATTATAGTGGCAGCCAAATAGTAAAATGATATAAAGCTTACAATTAGTAATATAACTGAGGAAAATCATTGGGTGAGAGAAGGGAGAGGCTATGCAAGTATATCATGTCCTTTTTCTTAGCGGAAGAGTCAACAGTCACTAAGTCGAAAATGCTATTTTTAAAAATGAGGCTGTAACTTCGGAGTTTTTCATAATACTTTTGTTACCCTTAGAGCAGTGTTTTAGGAAGCCATCTCTTATAGTGAAGAAACATCATTTCTCTGAACTTTAGGAATTCTGTTTGCTGTTTTGCTATCACATCTTTCCTTCCTTTTTTTTTTTTTTTGTTGCTTTTTTGTTGTTTGTTTGTTTGTTTGGTCATTAATGAAAAATGCCACTTACCAGAAGCTCAGTGTGCTCTGGGGATTGGGTATACCTGGTGAGCTAGTATTTGTGAACAGGTGGAATGTTGCTGTGGAGGTGGAACAGGTGAAGTGATGGGGAATCAGAGGTGAGATGCTAAGGCAGGCCTCTCTACGGAGATGCTTAGGTAAGGTCCAGATGCTAATTCAGAGCCAGCCAGGTTAGAGAGCACACTGCACTATGCTGAGCAGAAAGAGGCCCGTTCCAGAAACAGAACAAAGGCCTTGTTTTGGAGCCCTGCTTTGTTGGTACTCCAGCAGATGGCCTGCCTACTGCCAAATCCTGTTCCTATTCTACTCTTCATGTCTTGGAATAGGTCTTAGGTTTTGCCTACTCAGCAAGATTGTAGGACTGTCTGGAAGATGCTCAGTGAATATGTAAAGTTAGATGAAGGAATGAACAAGTGAATGAGTGGATACTTTGAGAGTGTCAGATTAATGACATATCACAGTTAATGGTATTAGCTGCTTTTTTATGTTAAAGTTGAGTATTTTTAAAGTAGATTTCCTTTGGAAACACCTTATAGCATGTGATTTAGGCTGCTGCTAATGACAGCCCATGACCAGCCAGTTCGATATTCTGGTGTCTTCCAGTGAACCACATGAATTTGCCTTCTAAGAGTTTTAGGTTCTACATGTGAAGTCAGAGAAGTTAAATTCATGGCTAAGATCCTCATGTGTATTTATTTGAGAATAAAGTAAGTTGAGATGTTTTCTGTCAGGTTCAGGAGGCGCTTCTGGAAGCAACACCTTTGCTAACTTCATGCTCACCTCTTCTTTGCATATGGATATTGAAATCACAAATATGACTCTTGAAAGCAGGGTAATAAGTCATTTTAGTTCCTTTAAAATAAATGTATCTTGGGGCGCCTGGGTGGCTCAGTCGGTTAAGCGTCTGACTTCAGCTCAGGTCATGATCTCGCGGTCTGTGAGTTCGAGCTCCGCGTCGGGCTTTGTGCTGACAGCTCAGAGCCTGGAGCCTGCTTCCGATTCTATGTCTCCCTCTCTTTCTGCCCCTCCCCTGCTCGTGCTCTCTCTCTCAAAAATAAATAAAAACATTAAAAAATAATAATAATAAAATAAATGTATCTTTTTTGCTTGGTGGGAATTTGAATCTTGACAAATACATAGATTCGTTATTTTGTTTAAGTTAGCTGTAATTTACTGCTTATATGTGGAATGCTCTAAGTCTAAACCCCAGGAGGGAGGGGGCAAGGATGGTCCCCACCCTAGAGGCCTGGTTTAGTAAGATTAGCGGGAGGTGGCTGACACAGAAGTGTTTGAGAGAGATCCCAGGAGTGGGGCTCTGTGTACAAGTTGCTTTTTGTCTTTGAAACACAGGCTGGAGCGTCCTTTGAACCAGTGTTTTTCAACATGAAATCTCTACCCCATTAGCCAAGATTTTTGTCTCATTTCACTTTCTGTAGTTTATATATGAAACAATGGGTATTTCAGAGTTTCCATACAAAAGATTTACAAAATCAAGTTTTCTCTTGACTAGTTATGCTTTATGGAGACTTTGGCAGCTTCCATTAGGGCAGTAGTCTTGCCACTACCTTGATATCCATATGCAACTGTACATTTCCTGGATGCTTGTGTGACTGCATTGTCCCTGAGATTGTCCCTTTGGTCCTGATGGCTTGTTCTTCCTTTCTGAGTGATTGGACTGGCCCAGCCAGTAGAGCATGGGCACTGCCCCTAAAAGAGCCACTGGCCTCCTGTATTTAGGATGAAGTCTCTTCTAACTCTGTGACTCCTGATCTTTGTTATGTAAGAAAGTTCAGGCAACTGACACAGTGTTGTTTAAACAAAGTTTTCTGTGAATCTCTTTGCAAGTAAAAAGAAGCTTGTCTGCTTGTTTGTGATGCTCATTCACTGCTCACAGAGAGGGTAAGAAGGCCAGGCATGAGCCAGCACTTGAATGAATCCCAGTTCCTACATGGCACCTGCTTTGTGACCTGACCCTCAGAGTCTCTTTTTTCTCACCTCTAAACTGGATGCTCTAAACAAGTCACATTTCTTGTTTTCTTTGTTGTTGCTTCTTTGTCCTTTGGCCAGAATATACCTGAAATTGGACAGCACTGGAAAGCAAGTCCCTAGGGTCCTCAGAAATCCTTGTCAGATACACCTGGGTCTCAGGACAATGCTGGCCCAAGTAGGCAGTGCTGTGGGGAGCCCAAGTCTGTGTCTCCCCAACATAGATCCTTTTCTTGCTGTGTGACTATCATTCTCTCTCCATGCTGGCTTGCAGGCTTCCTTCTCAGTCTCTGCACCTCCATGGGGGCATGTGGCCACCAGCAGCTCCCTCACTTCAGAGAGCTACCACCTATGACTCCAAAAGCACTAGCAACTAAAGGAAAAAAAAAATAGATTAAGTTGGATCACATGAAAATTGAAAACTTCTGTGCCACAAACAGTACCTTCAAGAAGGCAAAAAAGACAACCCAGAAAATGTGAGAAAATATTTGCAAAATCATACCTGACGAAGGACTCCTATCTAGAATATATAAAGAATGCTTACAACTCAATAATAAAAAGACAAATAAATAATAGCCCAATTAAAAAATAGACAAAAGAACCTGAATAGTCTTTTCTCCAGAGAAGATATACAAATGACCAACAAGTACATGAAAAGATGCTCCACATATCAGTCATTAGGGAAATGCAAATCCAAACCACAATAAAATATCACTTCACCCACTAGGTGTGTCTAGAACCAAAAAAACAAGCAAACAAAAAAAAAAAGAGAAGTGTTGGTGAGGAGGTGGAGAAATTGGAACCGTTGTACATTGCTGGTGGGAATAGAAAATGGTGCAGCCTCTTTGAAAAATAGTTTGGCAGTTCCTCAAAAAGTTAAATATAGAACTTGCATATGAACTAGCAATTCCACTCCTAGGTATATACCGAAGAGAAATAAAAAAACATGTCCTCACAAAAACTTGTACATGAACGTTCATTAGCATTTTTTGTAATAACCAAAAAGTAGAACCAACCCAAATACCTATCAACTGTTGAATGGATAAATAAAATGTAGTATACATTTATATGCTATATTTTGTGGTATATGACAGCATATTATGCAATTAAAAAATGAGGTAACAATACATACTACAACACAAATGACCCTTGAAAATGTTATGCTGAGTGAGAGAAGCCAGTCACAAAAGACCAAATTTTTTTTTAATTTATTTTATTTATTTCGAGAGAGCACGTGTGTGCATGTGCACATGCAAGCAGGGGAGGGGCAGAGAGAGAGAGAGAGAGAGAGAGAGAGACCCCTAAGCAGACTCCATGCTATCACCGCAGAGCCTGATGAGGGGCTCAAACTCACAAACTGTAAGATCATGACCTGAGCCAAAATCAAGAATCAGATACTTAACTGACTGAGCCATCCAGGCGCCCCAAAAGATCACGTGTTTTGATTCCATTCTTATGAAATATCCAGAATAGGTAAAGTTATAGTCACAGAAAGTAGATTAGTAGTTGTCTAGAGCTTGGGAACTGGAGAGAATGGCAAGTGGTTGCCAGTAGGGGCAGAGTGCCTGTTAGGGGAACAAAAATGTTCTAGAATTAGATTGTGATGATGGTTGGATATACTGAAAATCACTGAACTGTAACATTAGATAGGTGACTTGTCAGTGAACTATATCTTAATGCTCATTAATTTTTTTTAATTTAAAAAATAAAAAGAATTTTTATTAAATCCTGGTTCCAAATTCCTGGGAAAGGAGCCTGATCCAGTTTGTAGGGAGACCAACTCCTGGCCCCAGGGTTGGGTCCTGTTGTAAGAACATGGATACCATGTGCCCGTGTACCACCACCTGGCCACTCAGGGAGGCAGAGGGCTATGTAGAGAGGATAGTGTGTCCGTATATGAAGATAACAATAGCATCTGCCTCATGGAGTGATACTAAGAGGAAAATAAATAACCATATGTGAGTCATTTAATACAGAGCCCTTCATGCTGACTGCAATGGCCACATTAGTGTCGTGCTGCTTCTGGAAGAATGACAAGATACAATGCACACATCAAAGCTCAAAAAATAGTTGAGTAATGAACTTAACCTCAAGGAACCTGGAGATAAAGTCAAAAATGAAAAGGATCTTTAATTGGTATATCCGATTGCCTGCTTGCCTGAGAACTGTTACAGGTTTCTGACTGTATTGTACTGTCATTAACTTTCCCTTGTTGCTGCCTACGATATTACATATTAAGGGGCTGCCAACGGAAGTGGGTAACAAGACTGTTTGAGGGCAGAGTGAGACAGGAGTGAGCTTCCCTAATGAACCTTTGTATCTGACACTCAGAGCAAGAGCTTTATTCAACTTTTTGGGTTTCATCATCAACCGTGTGAATGGTACCTACTTCTCAGCGTTGAAGTAAGGATGAAAGGAGAGCAGACATTTAAAACACCTGGATAGGGGCACCTGGGTAACTCAGTTTGTTAAGCATCTGTTGATCTCAGCTCAGGTCTTGATCTCAGCCCACACTAGGCTCTGCACTGGATGTGAAGCCTATTTAAAAATAAGTAATTAAGTAAGCAAATATATAAGTAAATATAAATAAATAAATAAGAAAAACAAAAATTAAAAATAAATCACCTGGATATGTAACAGTCACAAAGCCATAAACACTGTGATTGTAGTCTTAATAATCACAGCGTGTGCTAGTAATATCTATGTAGTATATACTTATATGTACTATGTAAGTAATAAAAATTTATATGAAAATTAAGTTTTTGTATTATGCACATAATGTCTGACCACATTTTTTTAGAAGTTCATGTTTTAATTTTTTTTAACTTTTATTCATTTTTGAGAGAGAGAGACACACACACAGAGCATGAGTGGGGGAGGAGCAGAGAGATGGAGACACAGAATCTGAAGCAGGCTCCAGGCTCTGAGCTGTCAGCACAGAGTCTGATGCAGGACTTGAACCCACGAACCACGAGATCATGACCTGAGCTGAAGTTGGTCGCTTAACTGACTGAACCACCCAGATGCCCCCTGACCACCTTTTTAAAAAGACTGTGCAAATAAAAGAAAATAAATTGAAATTCCAAAGTTACAGACTCCCAAACAACTACTGTTGGTGTACATCTGGAGAGATTTTATTTGTTTATTGCTATACAAAAGTATGGATCAGGCTATCATACTTTTCTTTTTCCCTGAACATTTGTTCAGTGTCCTTATCAGGTAATAAATGCAGATTTATATTACCATTTTTGTTTTTTTCTCTTTTTTTAATGTTTATTTTTGAGAGAGAGAGAGAGAGAGAGAGCAAGTGCACATGAGCGGTGGAGGAGCAGAGAAAGAAGGAGACACAGAATCTGAAGCAGACTTCAGGCTCCAAGCTGGCAGCACAGAGCCTGATGTGGGGCTAGAACTCACAAACCACGAGATCATGCCTGAGCCAAAGTCAGATGCTTAACCAACTGAGCCACCCGGTGACCCCTTTTTTGGGCTTTTTCTTACTTTTTGTTTTCAGATAATTTTAGACTTACAGAAGTTTGCCATAGTAGTACTTAGCGTCTTCCTAGCATTCAACTTACTGGCAGCTTCCTTGGGCCTATCAGGCTTCCACAGAAATGTCTTACCCATAGTTTCAAGATTTTTTTTTCCCCTAAGCCATTTTTCCAACTTAAAAGTATTGTTAGACTTTGAATCCACCTATGATTTATAACAGTTGAGGGCTCTATCCTTCATTCGATCCTTGCCCTTAAAATTTAGTCTTGTAGCTCATATCCCATTCTTGGTTTAATCTCTTATTATTTGAAAATTAGAAGCCGTTCCATCTTCCAAATTGATAAATCCCTAAGTTTATGGATTCTGTCTCCCTTCATTACTGCTTGCAAATCAGACAGTTCTTTTCTGAGCTCACCTCTTTCTTGTATCACCTTACCAAACCTTGCTAATGGTGACCGCCACATATCAGTGACATTCTGCCCTGCACCCCTTGTTAAGTGCAAGGTCTGCCCTCCAGGTACTCACTGGGAATCGTTTTAATGACTCTTTCCTCATTCTCCTGACCTCAGATGGAAAGTGTCCTTACCACTCTTGGCCCAACCCCTGAGGCCAGGTCCACATAAATTAATATGTTTTACAAAAGCAGCCCATTTCTATATCGATTGTCATAAACTCTTTTATGCTTTAGTAACCAACAACTTCAAAATCTCAGTGGCTTACAAAAGTTTCTCTTTCCCATTCTGTGTCCATCCTCACTCGGCAGGGACCTCTGGGATGCATGCTGAGCAGTGCCCCCACAGAACATTGCAGGTGGCAGAGGGAAAGAGGAGGTACGGGGAGTTGGCAGTGGTTCTCAGGCTTCCACCAGGAAGCAGCACCACACCTCTGCCTGCTGTTTATCAGCCAGAGCAAGGCCACTGGTCTCATGCCCAGGGACAAGGAAGCCACTGTCACCAGTCACCCGGAAGGAGGGAAGCCAGACACGCTTGGTTGGCAGCACCAGGGGCAACCTCAGAATCCCTTTGTTGAAAATGTTAGCTTTCATTTTTCTCCTTATAAACAGAAATGCAGTGAACATCTTTTCTCCATACTTCTGTTTGTTCCTGTCCTTTTGTTTTCTAAGAATAAATTTATAACATATAATTACTGTGTTAAAATGTTTGGCGCTAAGGCTGCTACTACCTCACACCGTGTCTCAACATACAGACTAGCAGGCAGGTGCCAGCTTGCCGGGGGGTAAAAGCTTGGGGTCAATAAGACTGTACACTTTGCAACCCAGGCCAGGGTGTGGCTTGGCAGATGGGTGGTGGATCCTCTTGCCCCTTATCCAGAGGGTAGGGCAGTACATTGTCTTGCTAGCTGTGGGCAGCACTTACCAAAATCCCAGAAAGTGCACATTGCCATCCAGAACTAGCTCATGCTTTTAAAAACTACTAATGTGTCCTGACTTGCAGGGCCCACAGAAGAACAAAAACTTTCGGTTTTTCATAGATCAGCAAAGGAAAGACATCCATTGTATAGAATTCATTCTAGTCTGTAAATTATATTGAGTTTCTGGATAGAGCACAGCACAACAGATAAACGTGACTAAAATGCACCTTATCTCCTGGTGTTCGATTTCTCATTTGCGAAATGGGAACTGCCTTCCTTAGAATTCTTTTGTTAATCCTGACAACAGAAAAATTCTCCAGACTTTTAGTAAAATCTCACTGGTAAGCTGTGGGTGATGGGGAGTATGAATACAAAAGGGAGAAAATGTAATGACTTAAAGAGAATAATAAAGCTCTGGGCAACAGCCTGAGTGATCTTGAAATAGATAGGGCTTGGAAAACCCACCATACTGGGGACCCGAGACCCTGCTCCCAGGCAGCAGCTGGAATATTCCCAGCCTCAGTCCAGAAACATGCCCAAGAGCATCACTTTGTGATTTTATTCTTATTCAAGTTCTGAGTACAATTCTGCAATTCTCTTGTCATCGTGAGCTGAGCTAGCTGAGGACAGTGTTCTGGGGATTTTCATTTGTTGATTAGTCTTTCTTTTTAGATATGCTGTCACATGACAGATGCCTTCTTGCCATTCAGGATCAGGCCCCCTCTGAAGCGTCCCTTCTGAGAGTGGGTCAGTGGGGGGACCCTGTCGGCCATCCCCCACAATGACTCCCCGAGGGTGGGCCTCATCTCCACCTGTGTGGACCCTCCTCTGTATGCCTCTCTGCACCTGCCTTAGTAGGTGTGTGTTGCTTTGATCTTTCACATTTCACTTATATGCTTCATTTTTTTAAAAAAACAGCACTAGGTCACTTATAAATCTAACATATAAATTAAGTTCTGGTGGATATTTGCTTGCCAAAGGATTTGCTTTAGGATTCCTTCAAGTTATAAGCATCTCAACATCTTACACATGATTCTCATTTTTAAAATACTTTTCTTTCATATAATAGGATCAGTTGTTAAGAAAAACAAACAAAAGCACACACAAAAAAATGTAGTGGTTGAGATGGCTTTTTTTTCCCCTTCTCTTTTCTGGCCTTACAAGGAAAGAATAAAGTATCTTTGTGTATTCCAAAAAGGGCATGGCTGTGTCTGGGCCTGCTACTGAAGGCTTAATGCTACCTTGGATTAAGTCAGTGAGTAGACTTTCCCAAGGCATGTCACTTGTAATCTTCCAATTGGAAGTAGGAAAGTAGCTGAGTGCACAGAGTGGTGCCCTTGCCTCGGCAAGGGGTAGCCTCTCCCCTGGAGGCCACTGGGGGCCCACACCAGGGCATGTGCCACCCCTGGTCAGGCACTGTTGGCAGGAGGAGGAGGAGCTGGTTGACAGCATCAGCTGCCACCTGCCCTGTGGGCTGGGAACGTAGGAGGGACAGTTCTGTCCTGCGGGCAGGGAGAGAGAGTCTGCAGATAAATGTCCATGTGAAAGAGCCTGCCCCATCCCTGGGGAAGCTTCCTGTACATTATTCTTACAGATTGTGTGTCATGATACAACTTATGAACAACTGCCTGAAGGAGTTTGGGGAGGGAATACTGTCCCTTTTCCCATTGGGAAAAGACCTCAGCCTCTCTCCCTACTTCTTTAAAAAAATAATGTTTATTTATTTTTTGAAAGAGAGAGAGAATGTGAGCAGGGGAGGTGCAGAGACAGAGGGAGACACAGAATCTGAAACAGGCTCTAGACTCTGAGCTGTCAGCACAGAGCCCAACGTGGGGCTCGAACCCATGAAACGTGAGATCATGACCTGAGCTGAAGTAGGACACTTAACCGACTGAGCCACCCAGGTGCCCCTCTCCCTACTTCTTCACATTCTGATGTTCTGTTTCCTGAATGAACCCAACTAGGTGCCTTCTGGTATTGGCAGACCAGGTTCTGAGGATCTTCTCAAAATGAATCCCCACAGAATGTTCCGTACCCTCCTAGGCGTTGGGGGAAGGCCAATGGCAGAGGGGCCAGAAGTGCTGGATGCCCAATGACCTTGGATACAAATTAGCCATGTGACCTTCAGCTAGTTCCTTGCTGGGTGGATGGGTTTGTTCATCTGTAAGATAGGATGATTGTACATCACCCTGCTGTCCTTGAGGGATGGCCATGATGATTAGATAGAGGAGAGATGTGAGGGGTCACCCACATTTGTGGCCAGGAGGCTGACTCCTGGCTCCTGTAGCAGGGTGGTTGTGCTGGGAGCCATCTGATTCATGGCTCTCTACTCAGGCATGTTGCTTCCCTCCTGTTAAAATCTGATGTCTGTAAATAACTGCTCCCACTGCCACAGCATCACAGATGTCCTGTCAGAGGGCATTTGGAGGGACATTTCCACATTGTGTGGATTTGGGCAGTTGTAAACATAGATGTGTCATCCTGGGGGCCCTGGGAGGCAGCGGAACAGAAGGGCTCAGAGTTCTTGTACATGCCTCTGATAAGGGACCAGGGACAAATGCTGAGAAAAACCAACTGCTGGTCAAGAGTGAGGGCAGGTGGCTTAGAGGATGTGAGAGTTCATTCCAGCCTTGGCAAGGCAGACTGGTCACCCAGAGCTGTTGTTTAGTGAAGAGATACTTGGCCAGTATTCACATGGATTCGTACCTATGCAAACATTAGCCCTTCAGTAAGCTTGGATACAACTTAAGCATACCTTTTAAAATACCATTTTCTTAAAAGGTAGCTTCCTTCTTTACATCTCAGTGTGGCTGGACTTTGGATGTGTCAGATGATGAGGGTTGTAGTGGGGTTGTCACCCATGGTTGTTGTTGGCTGTCTTTCCAGCTCTTTGTCTTTGTGGTTTCAGGCAGGGCTGCCCAGGGGGCTGATTATGCCCCATGAGTTGTCAGCAGGAATTATGTGTGTCACTTCTGGTTTAGGATGCTGAATTATTGGAGGGTAGTCCTTCAGAGCTCTCCTGCTCTCTGTATGGCAGTGGGCAATGTTTGGGATTGTCTGCCCCATCATCTTGCAGCTCAAAGTCAGGGGTTCTGGAGCCCAGCCCCAGCTACCCCATAAGGACAGTGCAACATGAGCAAGAAATGAACCATGGTAGGTATGAGCCACCAGGGTATTGGCTGGCATTGATACTCTCACTGCTTTTTTTTTTCTTTTTTTTCTTTACAAGCTGTTATCAGACTGATCCTGTATCTTAAAATCCAGGCAATATGATAATTCCTCTGGTTGCTTTCCAGATTTCCCAGTGAAGGAATATTTTCAGGCATTCTCAACAAAACAGGAATACAGCCTCTTGACTGCAGAGGCAAAAATTGGACATGGATATTCCAGGAGATTCATATTTGCAGAAACATTTTGAAAACTAGAAAGCTCTGTAAAAAAGGTGAAACTGGAGGTTTCCCCATTTATGTTTCATGATGCTAAAATATGTTCCATTAAAAAAATAAGTAAGGTTCCTTGATCTAATAAGTTTGGGAAATGTGAGGTGCTCTTGTCCGTTTTTGAAGACATATGCTGCCCATTAGTATACCAAGGCTCTGAGAAGCCTGCAGTAAAGAAATTGTTTACTCCAGTGGAATCAAAATTTTCTCAAATGTTCCAACACCCATATTTCAGGCCAGTGTTTATGGGAAAGTTAATACATGAAATGCAGAATTTACTGATTCTTAGTACAACGGAATAGTGCTTCTTCAAAAGCCGCATTGTGTGTCATGTGGGAAATCCTTGTGATATGAGGCACATTATCAATGACCACTTCCTTTTCTTCTTTTTAAGGCAACAATTTATTGAGTTCCAACTCTATGCGAGGCTAACTATGCTGAATGGTACATAGATCAATCTATGTCTGGTCCATGGGCCTGAGCATCAGCACAGGAGGGCACTTGGAAACCTGCACATCCCTAGCCTGCACCATCACCTGCATCATGGGACCCTCTTGGCATAGGGCTTGGGAATCTACGTTGAGAACACATTACATGTGATTCTCGTGCTCCCCAGTATTTGAGAGGTGTCACACCAGATGCATTTTTCCCACTTTCTCTTGGTTTGGGGTTGGGTTCTAAAAGTGCCCAGAAGGTCTAGCCCTGAAGACCATGGCATAGGGTCCCAGTGTTGCCCAACTGATGTGTCAAGACCTCATATCAGTGTTTGTATAGACGAGCTTTGTGGCCTATAGAAATGACAGCTAAACTCTTGTATTTTAGAGGAGGCTACTACTTGCGTATTAAGGCCCAGGGTGCTGAGGACCAGGAGGAGAGGTCACTAAGGTGGCTGCTGTGAGGCTTGGGGCCCCACACCTTGTGGATAGAGCTGAGCTCGTCATGTATGACAATGCTGTGGCTCAGACTTGCAAAGCCTGCCACGCAGTTGACAGATCCAGCCTTCACACCTTGCGGTTGATCGCCCACATGGTGCCACAGTAAAGGGTGATGTGGTTGGAGACAGCCGGGCGTGGGAGCAGGGGAGGGGGCTTTATGGCAGCTGGTCAGGCTGTTCTTCCTCTTGGATGCCTTTCATTTCAGCCACCGGTACAGTGCGAGGGTTCTTGATGCCTTTGATGAGACAGTTCTTCTGGAATTTGTTCAGGCACAAAACAGAGAAATCTGGCTCTTTTAATCAGCCCATGAAATGGTTTTGGGGCTTGCATTTCCTTAGGAGCTGTTATCAGTATCACTGAAATGTCCCCCAAGGCTGTTTCTTCTTTCCTCCAGGAAGGGCAGCTGCAAATGAGGCAGACTGCAGATCTTTCTCAACTTACAATGGGGTTATGATGCAATAAACACATCTCAGGTTGAAAATGGCCTAGGTTGAAATGCATTTAATACACCTAAGCAATGGAATATCATAGCTTCACCTAGCTCATCTGAAATGTGCTCCGAGCACGTACATTAGCCCAAGGTTGGGCAACATCCTCTAACACAAAGCCTATTTTATAATGTAGTGTTGAATATATCATGTAATTTATTAATTACTGGAAGTGAAGAACACAGTGGTTGTAAGGGTATCCAGTAGTTTACCCTGGTGATGGCATGGCTGACCAGGAGCAGGAGAGAGAGAGAAGCAGCAGGAGAGAGGATCATACTGTGTTATTGCCAGCCCAGGAAAAGATCAAAATTCAAAATTTGAAGTACAGTTTCTATCGAGTGTGTATTTGCACCATCATAAAGTCGAAAGAGTAAATTGAACTATCCTAAGTTGAGACTATCTGTAATTTAAATTCTGCCCCTTTTACATTCAGATTGCCTCACAATGGCTGATGCCTGGGGTGGCCCTTTGAAAGGTGCTGCCATCTGCCAGTTGCTGCTGTAACCACCCGATTTCTGCAGGTCAGTGTCACGGGCATGGGGCCTCCAGGGAAAGTGCTAAAGGCATAGACAGATGGCCTTCCCGGAGACAAGGTCAGTGGGAACATTCTGGTCTGATGGGGCACTAAGTCTGGTAACCTGGGGAGTTTTAAAAGTACACTGAATCTGGGGTCCCACCCTCAGGGCAACTTTGTCAGTGCTCCCCAGGTGAGTCAGTTGTGCAGCCCTGGGGTTGTGAGTGTGGGTTGACAAACCAGATCAGAAGGACTCAGGCCATTGCCTCCTCCGTCTCTGTGAAGCTGGGAATGCAAGTCAGTGGGACCCATGATCCTCATCCCTGCCCTCCCTGCTCCTCCTCTCAGGTCCCCTCTGGGCCACGCTGTTCGGACACTGGCGAGAATGAAGCTGACCCATCAGCACCCCACTCCTCCTGCTGTCCAGCCTCTAGGCCCCCGGCCCAGCCCACTCTCCTTCCTGGCTGAGGCAGCTGCTCTCTCCATGACCACACATGGTGGCTACCTGACCTCAGGGCTGGGCCCTCCTCCTGCCAATGCCACAGGTTTCTGTGACATCTGTGGGCTGATTCCTCCCCTGTGCCCACCTTCCTTTATATGTCAAATCTATTCTCGTTTCCTGTCTCCATCAAAGGAACAGAAAATACAGGTGCTTATGACACACTCCCTCATGTGCACATAAACCACAACATACACTCACACATGTTCACACATGCACTCACACTCCCGCACACATCACACATGTGAATGCAGTTATGCACCTGCACCCACACATGCAGGTACCATGCATGCACACTTACAAGCATGCTCACACATGCACATACACATGCCACAGATTTACACATACGTACATACACACAGATGCACACACCAACACATGCATGCACATACATCCTACTCACCAAAGTCTCACCCTCCTGTTGCAGTTCATGGTCTGCCTTGGGCCCCAGACCCCAGATAGTTGTTGACCTGTCCTTTCCCTCTGCCCCTCCATCCAGTCCCTCACCAAAGCTCATCTGTTTTAGCCTCAGAGTATATCTGGAGCCAGTCTAACCTTCTGACTGCTCTCTCTGCATCTGCTTCACACAGCTACCACAGTGATTTTTAAATAACATGAGCCAAATCCTTTTACCCTTCTGCTTATAACCACCTCCAACCAAGGCTTCTCATAGCAGAAGTGTGAGAATCTCCCAGAATCTACATCCTGCCTCCAAGCCCACACTTGGTCCTGCCTCAGGTATCTGTGACTCCCGGGGCAGGAACCATCCTTCCACACCTCCCAGAGTGGCTGCAGAGCATCCACTAGGTCTGGGTCAATGTGGACATCCCAGGAGGCCCTTCCTGACACACTATTGGAGTGGCCCCAGCACCCTCCTGATACCTGCCTTCTTTCCTATGAGCATGTTCTGCAAGTGTCTTTCCTGTTCATGTCTGTGTCCAGCCCACAGAAGGGGAAGTTTTCACCCAGAAACTCCTCATGCAGCCCTGAATGGTGGGGCTCTGCCCATTAATCCCGTAAAAACATATGTTTCTGGAGTCTTGCTGAGTGACTGGCTTCTCCATAGCTGTGTCTATGAGAGACACAGCTCTCATAGGCTGGGAGACCACCTCACTGCTCTGAGCCCAGTTTCTTCATCTGCAGACCTTGACCTCCAGGGTGTGCATTTATCATCTTTAATGAAATCCATTACAGTAATAGTGTAGTCATAGCCTGTCAGGACTTGGCAAAGAGGTGAAATGCAGGAGAAGGTTAACCCAAGATCCTGCATATATCCTGGACTGCCTTGCTGTGCTCTGTGCCCATGTGGGAGGTTGTAGGAGGTGCAACTTGCCAATAAGTATCGATTCTATTGAGCTCATCTAGAGAGCGTGTGAGACCTGGTGCAAACCCACCGCCCTTCTTGTCACTCACAGACTAAGGGGTGGTTTGGCTCAGGTGGGGAAGGAACTGTGCATGCTCCAAGGTTTCTGGGGCATATTACAGGGCGCTTAGGTGTAGTTTTGCTGCAGAGGCTGGGACCAAGGGTCTGCCTTTGCCTTTCCAGATTCAGACCCACCTTACCCCTGCTGCACTTCCCCTTTGGGCTTCCTCAGTGGGCTCTTCAGTCTGGCTTTCCACTGGGTTAGGACAGGGGCAAGTCCAGCAGGAATGTGGTGGGGTGTTGACTCCTGTACTCCCCTTTCCTGAGGTAACCACTCTGCTCAAGCATGTTTTGGCCCATATTGTCCGCGTAGCTCTCTCCTGCTTCTCCTTGTCCATGGGGTCTTATACTTTCCCGTGTGGGTCCCCATGCCCTTTGCCCCCACCTTCATGAAGAGACACTTTATTAACCCCTCTTTAAATTGTCCTTACTCCTGTGCTCTGCCGTCTCTTTCTTGTCTGGACTCTTTCCCAGCCTGGCCTAAGCTTTACTGTGAGCTTTGCAGCACATAGCCCATGTGCAGCCCTCGCCAAATACCCCCATAACCCAGGAAGGTCCTGGGGCTTTTCTGAACGGACTGCATCCAGGTTTGCCTCAAGCCCACTTGTGGGTTTCTCCAGTGCTTAGAATGAGAAGGTCTGGAGCAGCTCATGGGGGAAGTGTGGTGTGGATGACAGACTGGGTCCAGGATCATGCGGATAAAGTAAAAGGAGGATTGTTTTATTATCCTGAGCTGGGATACACGCAGTCCTAAAAGAAATTCCCACAGAAGTCCTTTAAGTCATGAACTTCTTCAGCTCTGGCTTCACTGAGATTTGGGGGGTGGGGGGAATCCATTTCTGGTTCCTCTTCAGGAACTTTCTCCGGCAAGCGAGGTTCATGTGCATTTTTCCCTTGAACAGGTGGAAGGGGAGGTGATAGGGTGACGTAGTAAATTTCCTTAGTCTGTGTTGATGGGTGGGAAGGAAGAGGGTGATGAGCCCAGTGACAGCCAGCCAGTGGATTTCCCAGGCTCTCCCTAGGCCCCCCTGAAATGCAGCATGCTATGGCCAGGGACACAGCTGACAACTACAGCCTGGATCTTCTCCGGACCCTGGAGGAGAGGCAGGGCCTCTGCACAGCCATCAGCCATCAGTGGTTAGTCCCTAGTGTTGTCCACATGATTCCTTTCTTTCCAAAAGCCCTGGAACTGGACACTTCCCACCCTCCTTCCCTATGGACACCTGCCAGCATTGTTCACAGCCCCACTCACAAGAAGTCACCTTCTGTGGATCACCTCTGTCCTGGCCTTCAGGCAGTCTGTCATCTGGGACCTTGTGCTCCCACAGCAGAAGATAGCTGTCACCCCACTCTGAGGACCACTCTTCTCACTTCACAGTCCCTGTGCTGGGACACAATGGGCCAGCCTCCTATTGCTGGTGAGGATCAACTGTCTCTGTTCCTCAGGAAGCTGGTCCATGTAAGCATCCTCACTCCTGGGTGCGTCGTGCTCCTGGATTGGTCTGTGGCTCCATCCCTCTCACTGTGTAAGTCCCAGCCACCTGTCTGGAGTAGCCCTCATGTCTTCTCTCCCCATCCCTGCACGGTGTTCTGTACAGGACCCCCCAAAGTCATCTACTCATCTGTCTGCACCCAAAAACATGTGTTTATTGCTACTGTTGTTATTGGGGTTTCGTTCCTTTTGTTCATTTTGGGGCCTGTCTTCCCCTACTGGAAAGCTGGTTCTAGGTAGGTGCCATGTACTCCAATACCCATTGCCCCGGTATATGATTATATCTCAGTAGCTTCTGTGGGTGGAATGAATGACTGAGTGAATGAATGAATGCATGGTCATATCTCTGTGTGCAGCCCTGAAAGGCTGGTAGGGAGAAGCACATTGCCTTCGTGCAGGGAACATCATGTTCTGGCTGGGTCACACTGCCTGCAGGTGGGGCCCTGGCCAGTTGCAGCACCATGCAGGTGGCCGGCTCCCGCTGTGTTTCAGTGTCCTCACTGTGGGGTGAGGACAGTGAGGCCATTGTTGTGAGGGTAGATGGGCCACCATGTGCAGCTTTTAGATCAGAGCCCGGAGGCTAGTGCTGATATAGAGAATCTTGTTATTCCCACTACTTCTGCCTCTAATCCTCCTGCCACACAGACCATGCACATACCCCATATATCACATGTCACGGACCCACACACACAGACCACATACATGCACACACCACACACACACCATATACCGCACATCATGTAATACCACATACATACCACACCCCCACACCATATACCATACACAATACCTACCATATATCACACATCACATACACACTGCATACACACCACATCTCTACACACAACACACACCACACACCACACACACATACATACCACACCACACACACACACACGCACACACACAAGCACATACCACACATATATACCCCACACAACACACATCATAGACCCATACACTCCATACAGCACACACATATCCCACACACACACCATACACATACATCCTGCAGATACAAATGCACCACACAAACACAAAACGCACCATTCTATCCCACACATTCCAATCAAATCAATCTAAAGGTCACTGTAATTCATTTTCCCAAACATCTCTTACTCTGCCTCTTTCCATTCCTCCTGTCCTGGTTGCAGCCGTCACTGTCTCTCTCTTTGACCTAAAATATTATTATCTTTTCCACCAAATGTAATTTAAATTGCTCTTAATGGTAGGGACTGAGACAGGATGTTGAATCCATGCACACTTCACCCCCCCACACACACACACCCTGCGGTTCCTAATCTATGTATAATGTGTTTTTTACTTGCTCTGGCCCTCCCTCCTCAATAGGAACCCCTCAGACCCTACACTGGGGTCAAGTGCAAGGCGTGCTCTATCCAAGGGCACCGAGTATGGGACCATAGCACTATGGTTGAGTCTGATTGGATTTGGGGCTTTCTCATTAGATGGCCCCTGCCTTACCCTGATGGATATCCCTTAGGGTTCAGAGCTTCCTGGGCATGAATGTCTGACCTGGCCAACACTGTGGAGCAAAGAGACTGGCATCAGTGAGCAATTTCAGAAGGGACCAAGTTAGTCCTTAGACCACCCAGCCTCCAAAGGTTAGTTCAGAACCATTACAAAAATGTTTCACTTAACAGTGAACATATGGCCACCGCCTTCACCTGTTGAGGGTGTGTTAGTCTGCTTGGGCAGTCATAATACAATACCATAGACTGGGAGGCTTAAACAATAGACGTTTATTTTTTCATTGTTATGGAGGCTAGAAGTCCAAGATCAAGGTGCTGGTGAGACCTCTCTCCTTGGCTTGCAGGCAGCCAACAGCTGTCTTCTCACAGGCTTTTCACACAGCCTCTATGAGTGTGTGGGGAGAGAGTGCAAGCAATCTCTGTGTCTCTTCCTCTTCCACTAATCCTGTCAGACTAAGGCCCCACCCTTAAGACCTCATTTTACCTTAGTTACCTCCCAACAGCTCCATCTCTAAATACAGTCTCAGTGAGGGGTGAGGGCTTCAACATATAAATTTTTGGGACACACTGTTTAGTTCGTAAGGGTGGTGGAGTTTCAGCTACGCTTTCCTGCCTGCTGTGGCCTGACTCAGCTGCCCCCCATTGTCCTGTGTTCACCCTCTGTGTAAGTGGACCCGGATCCATGGAGCTTTGAATGTGGACTCATGACCAGAGCATCAGGCCATGTCTAGAGGGATCCCTCCTTGTTTCCTGCAGTGACCTCCCTTTTCCTGCCACCTAATGGATTGCACTATTTTTAACCTGGATGCATGATGGTGATTCCATGGAAAGACTTGGAGAGGGCTTGGCTGGGATTCCCTCAGACTCATCACCTCATCTCTCTGAGTCTGTTCTCTTATCTCAGGAATGGGGAAAACACAGTGGGTCCAATTAGATAAACACTGGGTAAGTCTTTAGTCGATTAAAAACAGTTATACACAGGAAAGGAGTTATTATAGCTGCTATCACTGAATTATTGACATTCATAAATTAAATGTTTCAGTATAGGTATCAGGAACCTGTTTGGGTCTAAGTAATTGAAAGCCAACCAGCTAATGGCTTACTTTTCACACTTTAGGAGGAGTCCCAAGGTTACTAGTTTTGGTTTAGAAGTTTGACCCATCCAATTGGCATCTCCATAATTCTCTTGACTGCATGGCCACAAGATGGCTGCTGAAGCACTAAGCATTATGTCCTAGTTCAAGGGAAAAAAAGGGGTCAGTGCCAGCTGCTTCTGATTCCCTTTTATCAGGATTGCAAAGATCACCTGGAAGTCTGCCAGGTAGTTTTTCTGCTTAGGTTTTATTGGCCAGAACTGGGTCGCATTGCTATCATTAGCCCAGAGGGAGGCAGGGAATATGGGAAATACTGTTGTCACCATTGGTTTACACTAATCCAGATCCATCACCTGAGACCAGGCACATTAACCACCACCACCACCAAAAACCAGGATTGAATGGTAAGGCAGAAAGAAGGGTGTTGGGCAGACAGCAAACAAAAGTTGTGGCTCTCATAGGATATACTTTCTTTTCTAAGAGCTGGGATTCAGAATTGCCCATGGGAAAAAAAAAAAAGGTTACTAGATTCAAACGCAAGGGAATTAAAAACAAAAATGAACTATTGGGACCCTGTGAAGATAAAAATCTTCTGCACTGCAAAGGAAACAATCAACAAAACTAAAAGACAACCAACGGAATGGGAAAAGATATTTGCAAATGACGTATCAAAGGGCTGATATCCAAAATCTATAAAGAATTCACCAAACTCCACACCTGAAAAAAAAATAATCCAGTGAAAAAATGTGCAGAAAACATGAATAGACACTTCTCTCTCTTTTTTTTTTTAACATTTATTTATGTATTTTGATAGAGCACACACACACACACACATGGGAGAGGGAGAGAAGGAGAGAAAGAATCCCTAGTAGCCTCTATGCTGTCAGCACAGAGCCCAATGTGGGGCTTGATCTCACAACGCTGGGATCATGACTGGAGCCTAAATCAAGAGTTGGACATTCAACTGACTGAGCCACCCAGGTGCCCTAAAAGGTTACTAGAGTCTATTAAAGGAATGCTCCCCAGTTTTTCTCAGAAAAAGCCACACCTGAGATGAGAATAGAAAATAGGGTTTAGACTAACTTGAGGTCAGGTGTGAATCTCACTCGATGGATTGCAGGTGGTGCAAACTGGCACTGGGCATGGCTTTCATTGACTGCTTCCTGGTCTTCTGCCCTGCACTCTGTGCCTGTTTATTTTCCCATTGGTGTCTGTCTTGCTTTCCCTCATGTACTTCTTGTTCCTTTGGCTTTGCTTTTCATTCAGGCTCTACTTTGGTCAATTTTGCAAAAAGTTTAAAACTGTGACATTGGGGAGTGTCTGGGTGGCTCAGTCAGTCAAGCCTGACTTCAGCTCAGGTCATGATCTCGCAGTTTGTGAGTTCAAACCCCACATTGGGCTCTGTGCTGACAGCTCAGAGCCTGGAGTCTGTTTCAGATTCTGCATCTCTCTCTCTCTCTCTTTTTGCCCCTCCCCCCCTTGCACGTGCTCTCTCTCTCTCTCTCTCTCTGTCTCTCAAAAAATGAATAAACATTAATTTTTTTTTAAAAAAAGCAAAACTGTGACATTGATTCTAATCCATGTATTTGGCTCCTGGGACAGCATGGCCCAAGTCCGCACTAGGCTCTGCACACAGGGACACTCACATCAGTGTCACAGAAAACAAAAGATAGTGTTAAACATTGTAAATGGAAGTAGGTCTGGGCTTCAACCAACCCGTGGGGAACCCAGAGAGACTAGAGCCAGGCTCCCTTGGGACCTGCTCTGCTGAAGGAGGGTAGTACAGCTGCCCAGCAGTTGTGAGGCACAGGGAGGGAATGTGTGTCTTTTGTTTGCTCTCACACTGATGTGAGTACCCCTGTGTGCAGAGCCTGGCAAGGCCTTGGGTCATGTTGTCCCAGTAGCCAAAAACATTAAGTAGAACCCAGTGTCACACTCTGGTATCTCTTGAAAGTGTTATACTTTTACTTCTAAAAACATAAAGGAAGGTCCTAGATAAATGTGGTTGGTTATCTTGAGTCTGGTTCTGAGCAAATAGGAGGTAGGGTCAGGAAGGATGGCACGACAAAGCTCATGTTGGACCTTTGGGTCAGACACCTTCTTCTGTTTCCAAATAGTCTGTTTTCTGAATTTTTCCCAACTCATGCCCCTGAAAGTGCTCATCTGAATGGGGTACATGCTGGGAAAATGTGACATGTGTTATCGTTGATACTTGACTGTATTTCAAGAAATGTATGAATTATTGTTGATACTTGGCTATTTCAAGAAATGTATTCATGACCTGGAGACTCATGTAACAGGGAGGCAGAGTTTTGCTCAATAAAAAGACACTTTCTTTGTTTTGGAAGTTTATCCTGGCACCTCTTGCATTATGTTGGTTAATTCTTGAATTATGTTTCAACTGAAATTTTTTGAGGAATATCTGAGTTATTTTTCTATTGGCATAAAACATTTACCCCATTGTATATAGGC
The DNA here is from genome assembly GCF_023721935.1 of Panthera uncia. NCBI lineage: Eukaryota > Metazoa > Chordata > Mammalia > Carnivora > Felidae > Panthera > Panthera uncia. Next base: position 121,891,785 of record NW_026057582.1, read on the forward strand.
ATTTCTTTTGGGTTTCCCAAGCCTAATTCCAATATGGGAGGTTCTTATACACACACCAAACAATTGTCCGAGAACTTGACTTAATTCTGACATTGTCTATCCAGAGAGAGCATCAGGTTCTATTGGTTAAGGGTTCAGTCCTACAAGATTGTTCCCTCACCCCCACTTAAGATGACTATAGGAAGCCTCAGGCTGTTACCAGCAGATTGGATGTTCCAATGCCCCCTCCTAGAGTTCCTTTAATTTGCTAGAGCGTCTCACAGAACTCAGGGAAACTTACTTACATTTATCAGTTTATTTAATGATGTGACCAAAGATATGAATAATAGCCAGTAAAGAGATACATGGGGTGAGGTATGGGGAAAAGAGCAGGGAGCTGCCCTCTCCAGGTAAGTTACCCCCCATGCATATCCATGTGTTCATTAACCTGAAAGCTCTCCTAATGCAACCCTTCTAGGTTTTTATGAAGACTTCATTGCATAGTCATGATTGACTAAGTCATTGTCTATTGACTGATATAACCTCCAGCCCCTCTCCCCTCTCCAGAGGTCAGGGGGTGGAACCAGAAGTTCCAACCCTCCAATCACATGGTCGGGTCTCCTGGGCAACCCCTGCCTCCACTGGAGATTCCAAAAGTTACCTATATTAATGTAACAAAAGACACCTTTATTGCCTTTATTATAAGAAATTCCAAACATTTTAGGAGCTGTGAGCCAGGAATCCTGGACAAAAATCAAATACATTTGAGAAATATTTTTTGGTCATCTGAATGACCAAATATATTTCTTATAAATCACAATATCACGGCATTTATTAGCTCAATTATGGAACAAAATATGTGTTTAGATTTCTTTCTTTTGACCCTGTCTTAGTCTGTGCTGGCTGCTATAGCAAAATATGACACTATGCTGCTTCTCAGGGACTGAGAAATTTTATCCTTTGGGTTCTGGAGCCTGGAAATCCTAGATCACAGCACCAGCATGGCTGTGCTCTGGTGAGAGCATTCTCCTGGGTTGCAAACCTCGTGTCCTCCCATGGAAGAGCACAGAGGGAGCTCTGTGGGGTCTTAGTTGTAACACTAATCCCATTCAGCAGGGTTCTACCCGCATGACCTAAGCACCTTCCAAAGACCCCTCCTCCCAAATACCAATCATCTTTGAGGATTTGGATTTCAAATATGAATTTGGGAAGGACACAAAAGTTCAGACCGTAGCAGACTCCTTCCTTATGTGAAAGTTATGTTTAGAGGAGTCATTGGACAAATGAGAATGACATCTATTATTAATTTTTTAAAACTTATAAAAATGGCAGCTATAGGCAGGGAAACTGTCTCTGCACTGTTAAATACCAAAACAGCATCTGGGCAGCAGAGGCTCTCTGAACTGGATGGTTTCCCTCTAAATTTTTGGGAAGCGTTTGGGTGAAATGACATAGACCATGAGATGAATCACCTCCTATGAGGTCCCAGACAACTTCTCTGGTGCAGTGTTTTTTTGTTGTTTTTTTGTTCTGTGATCTCAGATCCATTTTACTTTTTTGGAAATGCAAGCATCTCATCAGATACAGCACATTCATTACTAGGAATCTGACTCCAGTCAGCTCTGCTCATGCTTAAACCTTCTTGGGTGGGCAAGTGTTACTGAGCATGGCTATTAGGGCCAAAGGAGGCCTCCCAGTCTCTCCAAGTCCACAGTGGGCATGTCCAAACTTTGTTCTAGAGTCACGTCAGAACTGGAGCTCTTCCATGGAAGCATCCCAATTATCTGAAGCCCAGATAAGACACTAGCGGGGTGGGGGGGGGGGGGGTGCCTGGGTGGCTCAGTGAATTGAGCGTCTGACTCTGGCTCAGGTCATGATCTCATGGTTCATGAGTTTGAGCCCCACATCAGGCTCTCGCTGTCAGCACAGAACCTGCTTCAGATCCTCTGTCCCCCTCTCTCTACCTCTCCCTCATTCATTCTCTCTCTCTCTAAAAATAAACTTAAAAAAAAGACACTGGAAATATTCATTTTTTGCTGCATCAGAGTGAAATTTGGAGATACTCAGAAAAAGTATTATGTAAGAGTTTAATAATAGGAATGTAGAATTAAAAACAGAAATTAAGCATATCCACAAACCATAATGACTTTTAGTAACATAGTAAATTATGTAGACATATCACACACCTTTTCACAGACATGTATGTGAGTGTGTGTGTAAGTAAATGTATGTGAGGGTGTGTGCCACACACTTGTTTCTTTGCTAGACTGTGTGTCTAGGGTGATAGCAGTGAAGCGCCTGGGATTCAGTACTGAAGAGACCTAGTCTGAATGATAGCTACCGCGGGCAAGTTACTTAGCCTCCCTGAGACTCAGTGACATTAGCAAAATAGGAATGATGTTATTGACCCTTCTCAGCCTCAATGGAGATTAAATGAGGCAATGTTATAAAAAGTCTAGTACATTGCTTGGCACATAGGAACTGGCAAATAAAGAACAATTGAATTGAAATGAAGCGACCCAGAGTCTCACTGAATCTACAAGTGAGAGAGGGATACGTGGGGCTGGGTGGCACAGGTGGCCAAAGTGAGCCCACGTCCCTGTGATGCTGGGTGATGGTGTCTGTGTGCTCTGCGGGCCCCTGCCATCTTGATCTCTCAGGATTGTAGACCACATGTGCATAGCTGGTTCCCCAGAGGCACGGCTAGGATGGTGGCAATACCTTTCCCAGAGAGACTCACTTCTCCTGGTTTAACCTTTATACTGGACTGTAAGATGCTCTGTGGTCACTTTTATTTATTACATGTCTTGATAAATTATTTCTTTTTGATTAAAGGAAGCGCTTTCTCTACATGATCATAGGACAGGAGGCATGGGTGCTGCTCCTGATGGAAAGATAGGTGGGTTACTAGATTTTGGCCTGAGGGCTGGCAGCAGTCACTGTGAGGGCCCTGAGTGCTCATCCCTCACTAGGCCCCCCAGGAGAGTCTGAAGGGAAGGCTGGAGTGTCAGTAAAAATTTGAATAGGTCATTTTAGTCACAGGGGCCTTGAATGCATAGTGTAATATATTTAACAGACTAAATAGAGCTTTGCCTCATTTTCCAGTGGATTTAAGAGGTTTGCTTGGATAGTCTGTTCTTAAATGTGTTGCTGAGAGAATGGAGAGACTTACTGACTCACAGGAAAATGTATCTGTGGTGCACATGTGTTTCTTTGAACTCCTGAAAGGCACATCGGTAAGAGCCCGGGAAAGTTCCTGCCCAGAGATGCACTGATTAATGCAAGACAAGCCACGTGCTATGGGATTGAATGAGACTCAGAAAATGTTTAACACAAGCAAAAATCTTACCCAGACTCTTAGCAGCAGAAAACGATCGTAGTTCTCTGGATAGAATGAACCTTGAAGAGTTTAGGCATTGGAAGCCAACAATAGTTTTGCGTAAAGCAATTTACAGTTTTATGGCCACAACTGTGATATTTCAGTTGAAATGCAATTCTGAGCTTGTAGAAAACTTCCAGATTTTTGTATTTTGTATATTGCCACATCAAAGCCTTCTTAGAATTTGTTATGGCCATTTTGGGAAGCCAGAGAGAGTCTTGAAGATAGTCACCTCACTGTGGTCTCTTGCCTCACTTGGTAGCTGCAGGTGTATTTTAATTGGTTTGTATTCATTAGTTAAATATAGACATTTATTGTTCATTGTTTTTAGGTTTTGGAGGAGGGTGATCTTGGGAGACCCCAAACTGTCTCTTAGCTGTCAGGCTTTCTAGTGGAAGCCCACAGGGCACATTCTTCATGGGGACTTCTGGTTGAGACCACACCTCCTCTTCCTGTTCTAGAGTCTGTTATTCTCTTTACACACATCTGTTCTTAAGTAAAGGCGATGAGTGTGATGTAATTAGGTCTTGGATTTTGCCAAATATAACTGTTAGTTCCTGTATGTGCCTCTCTTCAGGTGACCTTTTGGTTAAGTACAGGCCTCTCCTTGGAAGCCATGTTGCCATGTTCTCTGGCCATGTGCCTATATGGACAGAGGTAGTCATCACTGCCCATTGCAAAGAGAAGGGAGAAGCTGGGAGACACTCACCCTGTGCTGAACACCAGCTACCAGAAATCAGTCTAGTGCCTTTGCCACTTCCTTCCTCCATGCAGGGGCCTTTGAATGTCATTTCAGGTGTTCATGGAGGGCACTGGGCCCCAGGGGAGAGACAGAAGGAGTCCAGGCCTGTCCTGTGCCACACCCCTATTTGCAAGGGCCTGCCAGTGCAGGTTCATTGCTAAGCTGTCCTCACTCTCTAGGTTACCAGGTAGCTTACACTTGCTTGGTCTTTTTCAGTTCATTAAAAGGCTTAATAGTCCTGCACACACAGCCTCAGGGCTGGCAGGGCCACTGTGGGGCCCACCTCGCACTTTCAAACCAATCCTGGACCCTACTCCTCCTCAGGAGCTATGGGAGGAGCCATGGACCTTCTAACAGGTGGTCTTGGGAAGCATTTCCTTCAGCTCAGTTTAGGGGTAGGAAAAGGTCAAGGGCAGTTCACGAGCAATTTCTGATTTTTTGGTCAGAATGCAGTGGGCCAAGGAGACTCCATGCAAAGCTGCTTTCTGATGCCTATCTTCTTCCCAGGCCCCCCAACGTGGGGCTCTGGACAATTTTGTATTTCTCGTGTCCATTATTTCTTCACAGTTGCTTTTGTGCATTTTGTAAGCAATTCTAGATTTCAACAAAAAAAAGCTAGTCAGTGCTTGAGCCATAGTGCTCTGTAAAAACATGGGCTTGACCTTTTCCCAGGTAGGCTGGGTTGAAATGTCTCATACTCATCTCCTGTTGTATGTGTGTCTGCAGGTGACATTCAGCCTAGGGGGCCGTGTTCATGGAGCCTGCAGTATGACTGCTTCTCTCTAGGTGTGTGGAGAGGGGGGCAGTCTGCCAGCTCCCCCACCCCAGCCCCACCCCAGGACAAGCAAGATCGTCTTGATGACTGGGCTCAATTTCTGAAGTCAGGCCCAGCTCACTGCACAGCCCTGGGAATTGGGAAGCAGAAATGACTCTGTGCATTGCAACATCCTGACATACTGTCCTGGGCATCTGGAAAGGAGACGGGGGACAGCCCCCAGGAGGGAGTCAGGCAAGGCAGGAGGAGGAACTGGCCCTGAACTTCAGGAAGGGAGAGGTTTCTGTGGATATTCTCACTCAGAGTCCGGTGGGGCCTGAGTGTTTCCCATAGACCACAAAAGCAGGAGCCCCGTGAGAGCTGTGCTTTCTTGTGTGTGTGTGTGTTTTTTTTAATTTTTTTTAATGTTTGTTTATTTTTGAGAGAGAGAGAGACATAGCGTGAGCAGGAGAGGGGCAGAAAGAGAGGGAGACACAGAATTTGAAGCAGACTCCAGACTCTGAGCTGTCAGCACAGAGCCTGACGTGTGGCTCAAACCCACGAACCCATATCATGGCCTGAGCCAAAGTCAGACGCTTAACTGACTGAGCCAGGAGCTGTACTTTCTTAAGGTCACATCCTGGGGCTATCTCTAGCACACTTGGAGAGGAATGTGGGGGAGAAAGGTGCCTCTCCCACCACCCACTCTGTGTTTTTACATCTTGAAATTATGTTTGTGCAACTCATTTGAAGGACCTGCTGCTAAAAAGGTTGGGAAACTAGCCCATGGAGTTTAGGAATGAATGAAAGCAAAGGCCACCGACTGCACCATGATTTAATTAGATTGAATTAATTCATTTCAGTTCCAGCAAGACTGAATAATGTTTGTCTCCTATCCCTGGGACACTCTACTCCACTGTGGTTTAGGCAAGTTTCTACCACCATCAATAAGGAGATTAAACTTGTCGCTATTATCACTGCCTTGACCTGCAACCGTGGGGAAGCTTCTGGTTCCTTAGGCAGCCATGTTGAGTTGGGTTATGTCACTCTGGGTTGAGAGCGCTTCTCGAAGGGTCTACTCATGGGATTCGTTCCCACCTGTTTATGCCCTAGATCTGGCCTCACTAGGGCAGATGTGCTCAGGACGTCAGCTGTGTGAGAGTGTTGCTCTTAGATCCTCACAGGGCACTTTCATGACTCACTGCAATTATAGAAACTGCCTGAGAATAGGGCAACGGCTAATCCTTCAAGTTCAATTAAAACACTGTGACTTTAGCCATGGGGCTCAGCAGCACTTACAGAAAAGAAATGGAGTCTTTGTTCCTTGTGGAGCTCCAGCCAGCTGAGGGACAAGATGGCTTAAAAAAGGGTGCTGGCTTGGGGCACCTGGGTGGCTCAGTTCATTGAGCGTCCAACTTCAGCTCAGGTCCTGAAATCACGGTTTGTGGTTTCGAGCCCCTCATTGGGCTAGCTGCTGTCAGCACAGAGCCTGCTTTGGATTCTCTGTCCCCCTTTTTCTGCCCCTCCCCTGCTCATTTGCACGCACATCTGCTCTCTCTCACTCTCTCTCTCAAAAATAAATAAATAAACATTGAAAAAAAAGAAGTAGTGAACGCCTTTCAACAAACCAGTAAAAAAGGAAAGAACTGTAGCTTCATATCTTACTTTCTATGAAATATATCAATCTATTAAAAAAGATATAAGATGTTAATGTACCTGACACCTACTTATTCCTGCATTTCAGATGTGCTGCAGCAGGCCTGAATTTTAATAACATCAAGGTTACCTCCTAAATTGTTACTTCTAATGTGAATATCAGCATAATTAAGTTCAACATGAGGTTGAATATTATTATATTTTTTGGTTTCATGTAAAAGCCATGAACAGTGGAAAGGAGCCATAGACAGTGGAAGGCAACCACACTGTTGGTACATGGAAGTTAGTGACACTAATGTAGTGTCACTTTAGTATAATATATAGACACACACTGTGCATCCAGAATCTTGCTGTATAATTTTTTATGTATTCATATATATTTTATTTTGTTTGTTATATAACACAGATGTGTATATTTATGTTATTTTATTCTATTTCATATTTATATAAAGAACTATTAGCCACATAGCATAGGTACAGTATTTAAAGCCATTGTGATTACTTTGGGCTTTTAATCATGGTTTGAAAGTAGTTGAATAATGAACTTCATATTCTTGTACAAACGCACACACACACACAGACAACTCAGAAGTAGATGATATTTCCTCTAATTGCTTGATAAAAAAAAAAATAAGGGCATGTGGCTGGCTCAGTCAGTGGAACATGTGACTCTTGATCTTAGGGTTGTAGGTTCAGGCCCCAGGTAGGGTGTAGGGATTACTTAAAAATAAAATCTTCAAAATAAAAAGCTTTAAAAATGTTGCTATTTCTCCAAAAATGTAATTTTATGTTCTTGAGAAAATGTCTCACGTATCCATGGTGACATGCCCCTGCTGGCCTGCATGGCAGCAGCCCAGAGCTAGGCTCCATGGCCAGCCCAACAGGACCTCCAGGTGCTGAGCACCCAAAGGGCAAAGATCTGAGGGATTCTGTTTCCTGATGCAGCCCAGAGCTCAGGGCAGGGATGGCCGAGTCAGGGCCACTCCTGTGTGCTCCTTCCTGTCCTGCAGGCCTGGCTAGCACCTGCCCTCACTGAGAGTCTTGGGGTCTGTCCTTGCACCTGGCCTCCTGTCACCTGGAGCATGAGGCTGACTCAGCCCTACCTGCGGGCCCTGCCAAGGCACTGTCCTGCTTGTGTTCAGTGGTAAATGCTCCAGCGATTATTCATTAGGAGAACTAATTGCAGTGTGGAATTTCTGGCTGTATCTGCTTTCCAGAACAATTTGTGGAAACCTGATTCTGTTCGTTTTAAATAATGGGGCTGCTGGAGATTGCAGTATACTAAACTGTATGTGTGTGCATGTGTGTGTGTGTTTTTAGTGGTTATTGTTTCCTGTGTTTATTTGTTTCTCTAGCTTAGCTTTTAGAGGCTCTGAGACTGTTCCTCAGGACTTGTGGAGGGCTCCACAGCCTGGGTGCCTGAGAGTGCCTATGTATGTGGGCAGGGAATCTAGGCAGCTCACAACAAGGGTGGATTTGTTATGGACATTGTGATTCCTTTTAGCAGAGAGCTGGGCCACGCACTGGTCAGGGGTCTTAGGGTTAATCAAAGAACTCCCGCTGGGCCTCATTTTTCTTGGCTGTGAAGCAGGTGTAGAGTTCTCTTCCCAGTTTCTTTCTCTAAAGGACAGGAGGAACTTGATTTCATGATGCATGATTCTGGGGACACTAAGCGACCTGTGAGTGGAGAAGGAGGACTCAGCCCTGCACCTGGCTCCATGCAGCAAGGATGTGAGACCTCATGGAGGCCCATGGAGGGCCCAGACTGCCACCAGGGGTGGCAGGGCAGGCTACCTCTGTGGCCGGCCATCAGGTGAGCCAGCTGCTGTGTCCCTACTGGCTTGAACACACTTGCTGATGGCCCCACAGAGCCCTGGTGACTCCCAACCTTGGGGAAGAATCATGGGTTTGAGGACCACCGTCCACAGTCTACCCCGTCGACTGTGTGTTATAAAGTGTTAAATGCCACATGAGTGCAAACTGGCATTGTTACACCATGCTTGACAGTACCTGCCTCCTGTGGAACAGGAAAAGACGCCTCCCTGAGACATTCAGCATTAATAAGAGGCAGGTGCCCCTTGGGTCTGATATCTCAAGTCTCCAGTTGATAACCCAGCACTCCTGGCAGGACTTCTGTGTTCATGCTCAGGGTGAGTTTTCGGTGCACACTGAGTACCTCGTGTCATTAGCAATCATCCGGCCACAAATGGGATATGTGCTCCTACTAACAAGGACAGATTTCTGAGTAATGACCTCCTGCCAGCCTACTCGCTCTCTGCAGTTTCTGTTGTAATAAACACCTTCCTTGCTTTTGTGTCTAAGGTGTGGTTTCTGTGATAAGAATATAACATGAGTACCATGGTTGACCTGAAGGAAACTTTGGGTTGCATGTGAAGAGATCCTTGACTCAGGGACTCTCCACCCATAAGCCTCTGGCCTCCCCCGCCTTGTGACCTCTTGGCTTAAGGAAAGCCCTACCTCCTGAGTTTAATAGCAGCAGAGCACTGGGAAAAACTAGTGTGAGCCAGAAGGGTTTGGATTCCAGCCCAAGCCCACCATTCAGGGGCCAGGTGATGGAGCATCTTGCTTCCCTCTCTGACTGAACTTTCTCTTGTGCAAATTGAGAATTAAAACATAGATCCAGGGCTGTGGTCTGGGTCAAAAGGGACAGTTCATGCAAATCACTGATGTGGGCTGTGAATCATTACTCAGCAGGTAGTTGCTGATACCAGCTCTGGTTGTCATGATCAGACATCTCTGTCAGTGAGCTCTGACTCCCTACTGTCCTAAACCCAGCATGTCCATCCATTGCCAGGGACGTCAGCCTGGCCCAAGCACACTGCCTTTCCCACCTCACTGCACTTGACCCATCATTTTGTTTCTACCCCAGGTCCCATCATGGCTAGAGAGGTCTTCAGTGACACAACATATCAGATTGTGTTTCTCTTCTGCCTAGTCCCTCCAGCGGCTACCCACCAGGCTCAGAATGAAGCCCACACCCTGAGGCCTAGAGGCCCACACAGCCTGGCCTTCTGTCTCTGTCCAAGAGCCTCTCCATCTTCTCCTCTTTATTGGCTCCACGCCAGTGACTCTGGATGCCTCTCTGTTCAGGGAACCACCCCAGACTTACTCCTGGCTTTAGACTTTTGCACTTGATTTTCACTCTGCTCAGAAAGCTCTTTCTCCAGATTGTTATGTGGCTTGTATCCCTCAGCACCATATCTCCTCCTTGCCCTCCACAGCTGCCTCATCAACCAGCCCCTCCACTGGGCCTGCTGCACCCAACATTCCTAACTCCACATACCTCTTCAGAACTGACCATTCTTTCATTCAGGCCTTCTCTAAGAAGTGGTAATGTCTAGAGGTGAGACTGTAGCTTCTTCCAGACAAGGAGCAGGCTTGCTTTCTATTCACTTTCAAAATGCAGAGCTCTTCAACTGTGATAGGAACCCACCATAGATAGCATCCCTCTGGGTCTCCAACGGGCTTCACAGGCTAAGGGGACTAGGGAACAGACCCTAGAGGCCAGTGCTTCTGTTTGCTGTGCTGGGGGTAAACAGTTGTTTTGCTAAGGTACAGTAAGTCTCACTGTCTGCTTTTGACACTTGTGGGGTGGTCGCGACTTTCCTTCTGGCCATCCTCTATGCGGTTTTGGTTCTTCCCTGACAGATTGCTGCAGTGAGCAGCAGAAAAATCAAGTCTCAGTCCTGATACTCTCTACCTCTCTTCTGGACCCTGCCTGGTAGTCTTCATAGTATCCACTAGCACCAGAAGCTGCTCTAATATTTTACATGTGTCTTCCTCTACTGCCCACACTCCCTAGCCCATGAGTATGGGAGTCTTCTCTGACATGTCCACGGGCACACCCTGGGCACCTAGAACAGCAACCACAGACAAGGTGTCAGGTAGCACCTAGTAAACATTTGCTGAATGAAATAATGAACTGTGCACATGACAGCAGGCAGCTCAAGGAACCACCTTTATATCAATGACTGCCCCCATCTCAGAAAATTCTGGGAAGGTCATCTTTGTGATGAACTAAATTATGTCCCCCCTATCCCTCAAATTTATATGTTGAAGCCCTAACCAGCAATGTGAGATGGGACCTTTAAGGAGGTAATTAAGGTTAAATGAAGTCAAAGGGTGGAACTCTAACGTGACCGGCCTATTTATAAGAAGAGGGAGAGACACCAAGTATGTGTGCATAATGAGAAACCAATGGAGGAGGACACAGGCCTTGGAAAAACCAAACCTGCCAACACTATGATACTGGACATTCATCCAATGCGAGAAAATAAACTTCTGTGGCTTAAGCCACCAAGTCTGTGGTATTTTGTAATGGCCACCCTACCAGACTAATACAGTGTTCTATGATGAATGTGCTGGAAACAAATACGGGGATACCTTGCTTTATTGTGCTCCACAGAGACTGTATATGTTTGTTTGTTTGTTTGTTTGTTTACAAATTGAAGATTTGTGGTGACCCTCCATCCAGCAAGTCTGTCAGAGCTATTTTTCCAATAACATTTGGAAATAGCAAATACTATTGTCTTCAGTAACATTTGAAGCCTTCACTTCTTCAAGTGAAAAAGTGTCTTTGTGTCTCCGTAACACATTTTGGTAATTCTCACAGTATTTCTAACTTTTTCCTGAGTATTCTATTATGATGATCTGTGATTAGTGATTCACGACTCAGCTGAAACCTCAGATGATTAGCATTTTTTAGCAATGAAGTATTTGTAATTAAGAAGTGTGCATTGCTTTTTTAGACCTAGTGCTATTCCATACTTAATAGACTACAGTATATTATAAACCTAACTTTTGTCTGCGGTGGGGAGCCAAAAAATTAATTTGACTCACTTCACTGTGATATTCACCTTCTAGTGGCCTGGAACCAAACCTGCAGTGTCCCCATGAGTATCTCACACATGTGGACTATTCCTTAAAACAGTGGCAATAGGAGAAAATCTCTGATCTTGGAAGGAAGTGTACCTACTTTAACTTTTGTAAACCTGAATCCAAGTTTGGGATAGAATGCGGGTCATAAGGCAAGTAACTCACTTTCAAGTATAATTGTGATTTACAGATGTAACCTAAGGGGTAGGGCTTTTCATGCATCATGGGTATTCTGGGAGCTCAGTGGTGAAAAACAGGGCAAGGCCCTTGTCTCAAGGAGTCTGTCCTCTGACCCTGGAGACAGAGAGGACACAGGGAGAGAGCACTGAGAACAAAGCCAGGAGAGGTGAAGAGGGAGGTGAGTGGGGTTTCAGATAGCTAGGCAAAGAAGACTTCCCTGGGGGTAATATGAAGTGGAAAACCGGGGTGATCAGACTAATGTTCTTTTGGGTGACTCCCAAGACTGGCTTTTTAAAAAGTTTATTTTATTTATTTTGAGAGGGGGTGGGAGAGTGCATGAGAGCACACATGTGTGAGTGTCAGCAGGGGAGCGGCAGAGAGAGAGGGAGAGAGAGAATCCCATGCCACCAGTGCAGAGCCAGCTCAATCCCATGTGCCACAAGATCATGACCTGAGCTGAAATCAAGAGCCAGATGCTCAACCAACCAAGCCACCCGCATGCCCCCCAAGACCGGCTTTGGACTGAAATACCCCAGAAATGCCTTGAGCCTAAGAAGCATGGGCTGCCATGACACAGAGCAATGAGTAGTGCTCAGCTGGGTGTCAGAGGAGCAAGGCTCTCCTTCCAGCTGTGCCAGTGGATAGCTTTGCCACCCTGCACAGCCATGGCTGCCCGCCCAAGCTCAGGTCCCCACCATAAGGAAAGAGCATGTGATCAGAGCAGACAGACTCAGGTTGTCACTCATGGAGCTGTTTCCTCCAGCGATGTCGAAAACCAAGCAACCACAAATACAAACTTTGAAATTGGCTGAAGAAAGGGAAGAAGAGCCTTTTGTTTTCAGGGTCTAGCTTAGATATAATTAAAAACTTTAATTATGAGTCCTTTGAGAATACAGTGAGATGATTCCAAGGAATATCCATGACCTTATCCTGGCTTTAGGAGTTTCTCGCCTTATAGATTGGGACTGTACCAAATGGGACACTTTGGAGAGCAAGAGGAGCACTTCTAATTTGCTCTCCCAGGAAAACTGGGCTGTGTTGTCAGCCTGTTTCTAAGGGAGACAACATATATTTAAACAATTAAATGTCAGTTGGACATGAAGAGTTGGTTATAATAAGGTAATATATTAGGTAAATGTGGTTGATTTTGTTGCCCCCCCTCTGGGTTGCTTCACATTCATTGGGTGAGTCTGTATTAACAACTCTCAAAAACATTCATGGTCCCCATCCTCCTCTTCAGAGCCCTCTGTTCCCCAGAGGACGCCTGAGTGACAGTGCACTAGTGTGAAGGGCTCTGTGTTCAGGAAACTGAGACAGGCCCTGATAGGCCGTAATGAAGCACAAATGAGGGGAAGGGTAGGGGACTGAGGAGCCGTCTGCAGACTCTCCAACCTCAGGGTGAGGAGTGTGATCCCTGATGGGGTAGTGCCACCTTTGAAGATTCTGTGTCTCTAGTGAAAGGGCTATAGTAATAGGAAATAAGTGCAAGGCCTCATGTCTCTGCCACATTTTATCACCTCTCAAATTTGGGTGAGTTGTGCCACCACCCAGGTATAGGCAGCGATGTGACTGGCCATTACAGCCTGTGTTTGTGCAATCTTGGTCATGGCTGTTTGCGGTGTCACCACTTTGCGTGTCCTGGGTTTGACTTGCCAGTTAAGATGTCTTCAGAAGGGTCACACATGATTGTGCTAAAGAAAGATGGTGCGGGATGACAAGGGAACAGCAGCAACTTAGATTTTATATCGATGGAACAATTACTCATCATTGAGAAATGACCACAAGTCTGCATTTTTCCTTACCCATCAGAACTGTGTTTGCACCAAAGTGATATTTGAAAGAAACCTTTCCCTAAATACAAGTGTAGAATAAAAACTAGAAGTGATACAAAAGTATAAGGTCCTAGTTTACTTGGCAGCCTACTTTTGTTCTGAATGCTCTTTTACATTAATAGTGTGTCTAATAATCATGCAATTGTTAATTTTATGTCACCCTATCTAGGCTATAGTATCCAGATTTGGATTAGATACATCTTAATGTTGCTGTGGAGGTGTTTTTTAAATGTCTTTAGCATTTAAATCAGTAGACTCTGAGTAAAGCAGCTTACCTTTCTTAATGATGGGCCTCATATAATCAGTTGAAGCCCTTAAGAGCCAGACTTAGGTTACCCTGGGAAGAAGGAATTCTGCCTTCAGACTGCCTTTGGATGTTAGCTGCAACATCAACTCCTTTCTAGGTCTCCAGTGTACCACCTTACCCTACAGATTTAAGACTTGTCAACCCTCAAAATTGTATGTGCCAGTTCCTTCATATTAGTCTCTATCTCCATAAATAGGTCAGTGGACAAGTGGATAGATATATACACAGATAGATACACAGATGTATGTATCCATCTCCTGTATACAGGAGATAGACGTAGATGCACACATAAAAACACACATACCCTTTACAGGTTCTGTTTCTCTGGAGAACCCTGACTAGTACAGACACATGGAAGGCATCCCTACTCTGAAGCTTGTTGTATCTCATGCAAGCCCTCCAAACCTCAATTTAGCCCTCTATGAAATGAGAACAGTGCACCATCCTCACAGGGTTATCATGAGGGTTCCAGGAAATGAAGCAGTCAAAATATTTGCCCAGGTTCCAGGCTCAGAGAAAGCTCAGGCGCCAGTTGCAAGGGAAAGCACTCAGCATGCATGACTGCATTCATTGTTCTCTGTGCCCTGGGAGGTTTACTTGCGAATGTGTGCCTCACTTCACAAAGGGGAGACTGAAGTCCAGCGAGGTCAGAGCGTGCTGCAAGTCACCCAGCTGTGCTCCCAGCTCCAGTGATCTGTAAAGTGAGAGCCCCACACTCCCATAGGCCATTCTCCACCATACTCAGTGGCCCTTCCTTGGCAGGATGTAGGAAATTAACATGAATTCCAGCCCACTATTTTCACCTCCCAGAAACAGTAAAGAGAATATTCAGTTCATAACTGCTAGCTGCACATTTCATGTTTTCTCATCCACCCACCCCAACTCTCTCTCATTCCACACCTCTTTGGAGCATCATAAACACCACTTCCCCCCAGGTGAGCTCTCTGATATTAGGGGACTAAAACCAATGAGGGTGTCTGAACTGGGTTTATGATGCTATTTCTGAGTAAAATGGAAGCACAACCACCATGGTGCTTGAAACTCCATCCAACCTTCCTTAAGATGAGCATCTGATAAAATGAAAACCTCAGCCCTTTTGTGGTGGCCCGTTGGTTGGGAGAGGCCAACCGCAGAGAAATTTCCTACAGGAAAGTCTGTTCTTATCACTTAATCTCAAATGAACTGTGTCACTACTGCATAACTCTTCATTTTAGGATTAGAATGCAAGCACCAATTCGAATTTGTGTAGATTTCTTTTAGCCTCAAATTGCTTTCTGCAAAGGATAATCTCATTTCCCATCTTAAAAAACTTAATAAAAATAACTCAATTTTATTATTGTTTAAAAGATTTATGGCAGCTGTATTTTTATCTTCAGTTTTACAGATCTTTAGTCAATATTAGGGCAGTAACTAAACTGTGGAGATAAAAGAAGCTACCTGTTATTTCATTTGAACCTAATTGCATTGACTCTATTTTTAAATTAAATCTTGAGAACATTAATTTATATATCTGGGTTGTGTATAAACCCAAGGAGAAACAATAATGTTTTATTCATCTGCAGGTTAAACTGAGAAGAAACTGAGGGCTGATGGGGGTGGGAGGGAGGGGAGGGTGGGTGATGGGCATTGAGGAGGGTACCTGTTGGGATGAGCACTGGGTTTTGTATGGAAACCAATTTAACAATAAATTTCATATATTAAAAAAAATTAAAAATATATTCATTTGCAGGTTAGGATGGGCCCTCTTCTCATGAAACATTCACTCAGAAAGCTCTTACCCAGGGCCCTGAAGGTAAAAGGCACTCCCTAGACAGTTGGCTGGGGGCAGGGAGATTGCAGAAATGATTTCCGGATTTCTAACACTCAAATGTAAGTTCCATGAAGGCAGGACTTTTTCTTTTTCTTTTTCTTTTTACTGTTGTCATTTTGCAAATTGGAGAGTTTTTTTTTTATTGAAGTATAGTTCACATACAATGTTACAGTAATTTCACATGTACAACGTATCAACTCAACAACTCCACATATTACACCCTTGCCTGCCCCTGTAAATGTAATCACTGTCTGTCACTAAACAACACCACTACCATATTACTGACTATATTCCCCATGCTGCACCTTCCATTCCCATGACTCTTCTACTCATATCAGGAAATTTGTATTTCTTAATCTACTGTATCTATTTCACCCACTCCCTTCACTCACCTCCCCTCTGGCAACCATCACTTTGTCCTATGTATGTATGTATGTATGTCCTCTGTATGTATGAGTCTTTGTTTTGTTTTTTGTTTGTTCTTTTGTTTTGATTTTTAGATTTTACATATAAGTGAAATCATATGGTATTTGTCTTTCTGTGCCTGGCTTATCTCACTTAGCACAATACTCTCTAGCTCCATTTATGTCAGTACAAATGGTAAGATCTCATTCTTTTTTGTGGCTGAGTAATATTCCATTGTATATTTATACCACATTTTTATTTTTATGGGCACTTGGGTCGCTTCCACATCTTAGCTGTTGTGAATAATGCTACAGTAAACATAGAGGTACATACAGCTTTTCAAATTAGCATTTATGTTTTCTTCAGCTGAATACCCAGCAGTAGGATTATTGGATCATATGATATTTCTGATTTTTTGAGGAATATCCATACTGTTTGCAATAGTCACTGTCTCTAAACTACTTGTAAAAAAGATGTTTCTATCCTTTTCTTGTTTTTTACTTATTGATGGGGTCAGGGAAATACTTGTTGACCACATATGAGGTAAATAATCTCTTTTTTTTCTACCTGTTAATAGTATCACTATTTCTGTCATAGGGGTACATGTATCTTTTCAAATTAGTGTTTTTATTTTCTTTGGGTAAGTACCCCATGGTGGAATTATTGGATCATATGGTATTTCTTTTTTTTTTTTATTTTTTGAAAATGTTCTCCACAGTACTGTCCACAGTGGCTGCACCAATTTACATTCTCACCAACAGTCCATGGGTGTTCCCTTTTCTCCACATCCTCACCAACACTTGTTATTTTTGTCCTTTTGATTCTAGCCATTTTGACAAGTATAAGGTGTTATCTTACTGTGGTCTTGATTTGTGTTTTCCCAATAATTACTATTGTTGAGCATCTTTTCATGTGTCCATTGGTCATTTGTATACTCTCTTTGTAAAAATGTCTATTCCCATTTTTAATCGGATTATTTGTTTTTTCTGTGTTGAGTTGTGTAACTTCTTTATATATGTTATATTATATAAAATAATATAATAGGGGTATTAACCTCTTATTGGATATATCATTTGCAAATATCTTCTTCCATTCCATAGGTTGTCTTTTTGTTTTGTTGATGGTTTCCTTTGCTGTGCAGAAGCTTTCTATTTTGGTTTATTTTTGCTTTCATTTGCCATGCTTTAGAAAACTTATCTAGAGGGGTGCCTGGGTGGCTCAGTCAGTTCAGCGTCCGACTTCGGCTCAGGTCACGATCTCACAGCTCGTGAGTTCAAGCCCCACCTCAGGCTCTGTGCTAAAGCTCAGCCTGGAGTCTGCTTCAGATGCTGTGTCTCCCTCTCTCTGCCCCCCACCCCATTCATGCTCTGTCTGTCTCTCTCTCTCTCTCAAAAATAAACATTAAACAAAATTTTAAAAGCATTCATAAAAAAAAAGGAAACTCATCTAGAAAAATGTTGGTATGGCTAATGTCTGAGAAATTATTGTTTGTGTTTTCTAAAAGTTTTATGGCTTCATGTCTCACATTTAGGTCTTTAATCCATTTTGAGCTTATTTTTGTGTATGGTGTAAGAAAGTGGTTCAGTTTTGATCTTTTGCTTAGAGCTGTCCAGTTTTCCTGGCACCATTTATTGAAAAGACTATCTTCTCCCCCATTGTATATTCTTGCCTCCTTTACTGAAGATTAATTGACCATATTAGTATGGGTTTATTTGGGGATACTCTATCCTCTTCCATTGATTTGAGTGTCTGTTTTTGTGCTAGTACTCTACTGTTTTGATTACTATAGCTTTGTAGTATATCTTGAATTCCAGGACTGTGATATGCCCAGCTTTGTCCTCTTTCTCAAGATTGCTTTCGCTATTTTGGTCTTTTGTGGTTCCATACGAATTTTAGGATTATTTGTTCCAGTTCTGTGAAAAATTCTATTGGTATTTTTATTGGACTTACATGTGTTTTGTTTTGTTTTGTTTCATTCACTGCTCCATCCTCAGCCTTTAGAACAATGCCAGCTAGCACTTAGTAGGTGCTTAATAATATGCTCAATGAATCATTTGATTGATTTGATAATCATTTGATTATCAAGTTTACAGTTTTCTACAATCCCCTTATATTATACTGATAATGATTGGCACTCAACAAAAATAGGAAGTAATAATTTTATATCAGAATATGGGTCTATATTATTGTGATTGTCACATTGCCTTCTGCATTGTGAGATAGTTATTAAATAATCTCCTTAAATATAAAACTGTCAGTGTAAATTTACTTTGCCAGATATTAAGGCATACCACAAATCTATAGTTATTAAAAATTGTGGTCTTAGTACAAATACAGGCAAGTAGCCCCGTAGCACAGAATAGGGAACTCAGAGTCAGACTTCCATGTGACAGGAGCTTAATATATGTTAAGGTAGAACCACAAATCAATAGGGAAAGTTCCTATATCAAAACTTTCCACATAGGGTAAATTTCTATGTAGAGAAAAATAAAACTGGATCCATACCAAAGACTACATAAACAGTTAAAGACTGCACTGTGACAGATAACACTATAAAGTTAATTGAAGAAGATTCAGGTATAGAAAGGACTTCTGAAATAAAACTTCAAGAGCACAAATTGTAAGGCAAAAATTAATGAATCTGATCACATCAAAATTAAGACTTTCCCATCATTGAAGGCTACCTTGTATAACATTAACAGACAGCTGACGGATTGGAAGAAAATACCAGCGATATCAAGTAACAATATGCAAGGAGCTCTTCCAAATCAACAACCAAGAGGAGCCCAGATGGGAAAACAGGCAAAGTACCTAATCAGGCATTTTACATAACAAGAAAATCACAAGGCTAAAAAGCAAATGAATAGATGCTCTAAGTCATTTTTAATCAGAGAAGCATGCATTGAAAAACAATTGAATGGCCTTTTGTAAATAACAGAGAAAATGTGCTGTCTCCTTTTTCTAAGCCTTCCGCTGGTAACCCTGGCCACAGAAACGAAGACTTAAGAAGATGGTATCTTCCTATCCCTTCCAGAACTGTGATTTAATAATGACAGGGCATGAGAAGGAAACATGTTTAGTTTTGGTTCATAAGACACAGTATGCATGAGTAGGGGTGCTTTCTAGGAAGAAAGCAGCAGAGGACCACGAAGAACCATAGAGGACCATAGTGATGGAAGACTCAGTGAGGAGAGAAGCTGCTGGGAGACCAGGTCAGGCAGGAAGTGACCCTCTGGCCCAGTGGGAAGCCATTGAGGCTACAGGAAAGGGAGAGGATACCCTGGTATTCACTCCTGCCCCCCACATTGCAGTTGCCCCCACTCTTCCTTCCCTTCTAGACGGGCAATCCGGGTAGTTGATGGCTGCCACCAGGCCAGAAGCAGTCCAGAAGATGGGAACTGAAGAGACCAAAGATCTCCCAGTGGATGCTGGCCAGGGAGAGAATGACATGCTCTGTCCTGTCCATCAGAAAGGACATTCCTGGCCACTTCCTGGGGAGGTTCTGGGAAGAGTTGAGAAACAAAGCAGCACAGGTCCCCTGAGCACCCTCACGGACAGTGGGGATGGTGAAGCAAGTTATGGTCATTTTCAGTGTCCATGTGCCACCCACCACTTTGTGTTTGAGGCAAGGTACTTGTGTTTTCTATGGATGGTGGTGAGGAGGACATCAGTCCTGCAGGACTGCATGGTAGGATTGCTTAGAATTCTAAGGCATGCTGTGCAAGACAACCTGGTAGGAGCCCGTATCCCTCTTTCCCCCCGGGGCTATTGCCAGGGGTTTGCATGGAAGAGCTCCCAGATGATGCCCTGTCACTGCTCAGTCACTGGGGTCCCACTGTTTACCAAGCACTCTTGGAGGTCAGTTATGACCCTGGACTCAGAGCCTGCATAGGTAGGTAAGAAGGCGAAATGTGCTTTCAGAGTTTATGTTCTTGTGGGAAGACAGGCCATCCACATGTGCATAAATAAGAAAATGATCTGGCAATGATAATCGCTGTGCCGAGAACTAAAACAGCTCGGTGTAGTAAAGGGACTGGGAGCTACTTCAGCCTGAGTAGTCGGCAGAGGGTCTCAGAGAAGAAACCATTCAAGATGGGAACTGAAGGAGATGGAGAAGCCAGGCCACTGGATGGTGTGGAGAAGGAGTCAAGTCCACAGCAAGGTGGAGCTTTGTGAGCCTGGCTGTAGAGTTTGAATTTTGGTCCAAACATGATGAGAAGTTGTTGAGAGAGTTTAAATTGGGGGTGATGAAATTTCTTTCTGCCTTTTAGAAAACCACCTCCTGCTGGATGGGGTTTGGATTGCAGTTAGGCAGAGTAGATGCAGGGGTATCAGTCAGGGGGACAGTCAGCCGGGCAAGAGATGCTACGAAATAGATAAAGTAGTGGCAGAGAAATAACAAGAGATGGAGAGATTTGATACATGTGCTGTATTTGTCCACTGATTGAATTGGATGCCAAGAAAAAGAAGAAATAAGGAAGGCCTAGATTTTTGGCTTGGAAGCTGGGTGGATGCTGGTGCTATTTATTAAGCAGAGAAGAGAATATGAACAAGTTTGGGAGGGTGTGGGGGTAGGAAATCGAGAGTTCTGTCAGGGTGATGTTGAGTTTGAGGTGAGTGGGAATGTCAGGTGGGCAGTTGAATGTAGAAATCCAGAGTTCCAGTGACTGGCCTCCTCTGCAAGTACAGATGCTATTTAGAGCCTTCACAGACGAATGCACTTAGGGAGAGTGTAAGTGGAGACAGAGAAGAGAAGCAGTACAGACAGAGTCCTGCATCCCAGGACTTTTGTCAGCAGAGCTACGAAGCACCTGCTAAGGAAGAAGGGGGACCCAGAGAGGATGGGCGTCAGGAAAGCCTCAGGAAGGCAATGTTTCGAAAGGGGCAAGGGGACAGATGTGTAGGCTATGCCTGAAAACCAATTAATATAAAGTGTGCTTCCTGGCAGATCAAAGAAACATGTCAGATCAGTCAGCCCAAAGCTGATGAGAGAAACTTTGAGATGCTGGGGTTGGTCTGGGACCTTTTATACCTTACTCCCTCCTCACATGCCCTCCTAACATGCCCATGTCATGAATACCCATTTAATTAACTAAGCTTTTCCTATTCTACAAAATAGAATTCAGGCCTTGCTTTGACACACTTACTCACAAAGAGGGTCATAGCAAGGAAAACAAAACAGAAAGTAGAATGATGGAATAGAACGTTTGAAAGATCCCTGAGAAGCTCCTTTGAAAATCACCTTACCTGTGTAACAAACTCCAACTTTCTAGAGACCAGTCAACTCACATAAGATGGCAATTATAAGGTCAGGCCTAGAACTCAAGACCTCCATTGTTTGTAGCCTGAAAATGTCAGGCCTGTGGAAAGGCCTGTGAAAAATGTCACTTCAATACTTGTCTCAATTGTCAGATTCTTACCCCAACTTAGAAAGAAGACCTCAACCTCTCACTCTGTCTCTGCCACACCTTCTTTCCAGTAGTTCCGTAAAGGGACCATCCCCTCCTGTGTGCTTGGGGCATCTT
This sequence comes from Panthera uncia, assembly GCF_023721935.1. NCBI lineage: Eukaryota > Metazoa > Chordata > Mammalia > Carnivora > Felidae > Panthera > Panthera uncia. The sequence continues at coordinate 121,913,250 of NW_026057582.1, forward strand.
GTGGCAGCGCCTCTGGCCATCAGGGCTGCTGTTAATGTGCCTGAGGTGGGTGGGCCCAGAGGGGGCTGCAGACCACAGGAGCAGTTTCGTTGGCTGAGTTGCTGTGGGGTCATCGGCTGGAAGGCAGTTCACTGTGGGTGCCAGACTGAGGTCGCAGGCCAGTTGCAGCCCTAGAAATCCTTCCATTCCAGAATTGCAGCGTGAACCTATGCCCTCCTTCCATACACTCAGACTTCAGGGAGATGTTTTGTGCTTTCTCTTCTTTTTCTTCAGGTTATTCATTTAATTTGTTTAAAAAAAAAAAGTGTGAGCTTGGGAGAGGGGCAGAGAGAGAGAGGGAGAGAGAGAGACAGATAATCCCTAACAGGCTCCACACTCAGTGCAGATCCTGACACAGGGCTCAATCCTATGACCCTGGGATCATGACCTGAGCCAAAATTAAGAGTCAGACACTTTGGGGCACCTGGGTGGCTCAGTCAGTTAAGCATCCAACTTCAGCTCAGGTCGTGATCTCACAGTCGATTTGTGGGTTCGAGCCCCGCATCGGGCTCTGTGCTGACAGATCAGAGCCTGGAGCCTGCTTCAGATTCTGTGTCTCCCTCTCTCTCTGCCCCTCACCTGCTAATTCTCTCTGTCTCTTTCTTTCCCTCTCCCCCTCTCTCTTTCTCTGTCTCTCATAAATAAACATTAAAAAAAAGTAAGAGTCAAACGCTCAATGGACTGAGCCACCCAGGCACCCAAAAATCGTCTATTTAATGTTTTCCTTCTCTCCTCCTTTTTTATTAACCTCTCATTCTTGTGAGAGGATTTCTAGCCTTTGAATCAAGAGACCTGGGTTTCAGGCATTAGCTCTCCTTTGAAGGCCTCAAGATTCTCACACATAAAACAAAGGCTCAGGGATACAACAGGGCAGTTCTCCTAACTGTGGCCCCCAATAAGCAGCATCAAAATCACCTGGGAACTTGCTAGAAATGCACATTTTCTCGCCCCCAACCCCAGCTATACTGACTCAGAATCTCAGGGATGGGCTCAGCCACTTTGTTTTCACAGGCCCTGCTGGAATTCTGACCCCTGCCATGCTGTGGGAAGTGTGGCATTAAAGGCGTCGCTGTTGGCTCCTATCCCCACTATGTCTGGGAAGAATGACGTACTCCTGTCAGTATTGACTTCATAGGGCAGTGATGGCTGTACTCCACACGGTAGAATCTTGGACTCTAGAGATTGATCCAGCTGTGTGTAGTTTAATCTGTATCCTCACCCTTACTCCAGCTTTGGAGAACCCTGAGACCCTGTGGTCACTGGTCATGCCAGTGCTGGCATGCCATAGCTCCAAATTCATGGAAGCAGTGGTGGAAGAGGCAGGCAGGTAGGACAAGGTTGGTGAGGCTAAAATGTAGCCCTGGCTTTTCTGAGTTTTACCTTTTTCTTCTCCACTGGTGTCTTTTGGCTGATATAATTGTGACAGGGGTGAGAATAAGAGGCATTGGCATTCTCTGCTCCCTTCTCTCCATGTGCTTATCTAAGCCACCTCCCTCTGTGTTGCTCTGCTCTGGGGCCAGTTGTGGTGATCATGATAATAGATGGATCTGAGTGGATTTCCTCTAAGTGGAGGAAAATTAGAGGCCCAAATAATTTATATTAGAAAGAGACTAAAGCTATTGCTAAAGGGAAGATTAGAATGGCCAAAGGAGAAGGGGACATGGAGGGAGCCCCACAGCTGGGTTGGCGGGGGGAGCCACAGAACAGCTGACTTAATGTGGGGCTTAGGGAACCGCATGTCTCAGGTGATCATCCATGAAGGAGGATGTTACACATCTTCTTGCAGGGACATACTTCTTGCAGAAACATACATGTTTCTTTCAGGTGCACCATCTGCCAAAATTGGAACCAGGGCATGAGGAAAAAGGTCCCGGATTTTTGAGGTATGTGATGTTAAGCCTCAGTAACACCAAACTAAGTAGGAAGAATTTGAGGTTTAGGAAATATAATCACAGAGAAGGACACACATGTTGTCCTTACTGCTACATCTTTTAATTTTAGAGAGTTCATGTGAAAAATTTCCTGACTTCACTCTTTATTTCTAAAACTAACAGTGCTGGAAACATTTAGAGTGTTGAAATTTTGGTAGGGATTGCTTTCAGACATCTTTAGATCAATTGTATTTCTCAGATGACACCATAGTAAGGAAGGAAGCAAAAAGATTCCCATTTGATTGAATATGAAGATGAACATGACTCTGATTACAGATTAATTCCTTAGCAGATTCTCCTAGTTTTCTCCCCAATATGAGGCAAGACATGGTTTAGAGATGTTTAGTGTTGCTTCTAGTAAATGCTGGTAGATGATCGGGGCAACCATTACACAGTGTTTGATGGAGTGTGTCCCTTCTGAAAGTGTCACAGAACTGAAATTCATTACCAGCCTCTTCAAGATTTTAATGATGCTGGAGATCTAACTAGGTATAAAATTATGGTAATAGCCATATGACAACATCCAGAGAGACTTAAGAGAGAATAGAATTTGGAGTGTGGCTCCCTGTATTTAGTACTTGTATGGCCTTGGAAAAATCACTGCACCTCCTTGAGTCCCATTCTGTTCATGTGTACAATAAGCATTAAAAAGAAATCCTGAAAAAATAAATAAAAAATAAATAAATAAAAAGAAACCCTAGAGGCAGAAACTGAGATAATATGAGATGCTCTTTGTAAACTATGATGGGCTATACAAGCATTTTCTCTATGCTGTGGAAAGCTTTGGGGTCCCTTTCTCAACACCCTCTGTGATGATGCCCTTTCCCTCACCACTCACATTGTTGCACTGTGTAGAAATGGCCTTGGCCTCCTGCACCCCTCTATCACTATCACAGTTGTCTGGCAGGTGCCTTACCCATGGTGGGGCCAACACAATTCCCACTATAGACTATGGATGAACCCACGGAGGGGTACCTAATGGGTAATGTGTTTTTTTCTGGGACTTTGAAAATGGTTCCTCAGGAGGGTCATCTCTTCTTGAATTCATTAATTTGTAACCTAGAAACTGGGTGGTCGTCTATGGCCATCAATGGATGGAAAACAAAAAAAGATATGGGAATTGAGAGAGCACCATTTGGGTACCTGATAGCACCACAGATGTGGTTCCTGTCCAGTCGAAAGCACCAGGATCTCTTCTGGCCTTGGAGCATCTATCCTTCCCTCATTTGCTTAAGCTAACCCACATGGGTTTCTGTAACTGCTGCCCAAAGAGTCCTTTGGCATGATGCCTCATCGGTTATATTAGTTCAGTCTTCTCCTATTTCTCAGTGTCTGAAACTGTGGTTTAGTGCATTAAAATACAAGGAAGAGAAGAAAGAGGTATAAATATTGGAAAGATAGAAACAAAACTAGTATCCTTTGCAACCAATATGATAATTTACCTAGGAAAATTCAAGAGAATCCATTCATTCAGACAGTTATTCAAAAAATTAATTCTTGAGTGGTATTCAGGGCCTAGCATTGTGGAATGACTTAGAATTATGAAAGTATTCAGCAAAGTGCCAATTATAAGATAATTATGTAACAGTAGGCTTTTATGTTAAATAAAGCATATTACAAATGCTTTGATGTTGGATAAGACTTGGTCCATTCCTGGAGGCTACCCTGCATGAGACATATTCCTAGGGTCTTATGCCAGTCCAAACCCCTTGATTTCACCTAAGGAATGAACCATATCTAAAGACCTTCCCATATCCCACTCATTGGAGGTATTTTGCACTTTTATGAATTCTGTGATATGCATGATATCGCCTGTTATGTCTATAAGCCATTCTGCATTGTTTTAATTCAGAGTTTCTCACCATAATGAATTCTATGATGTACTGTGAAGCTTAAGTTAAATCTAAAGAAATTCCCATGTTTATCACATTCAGAGGGGTTCTCAGCAATATGAGCACTCTGATGTCAAGCATGTTGATGTGCACTGAGTGCCTTGCCATGTTATTTTTTTTAATGTTTATTTATTTATTTTGAGAGAGACAAAGAGAGCATATGCTGGGTAGGGGCAGAGAGAGGGAGAGAGAGAATGAGAGAGGAGGGGAGAGAGAGAGAGAGAGAGAGAAAGAGAGAGAGAGAGAGAGAGAGAGAGAGAGAATGAATCCCAAGCAGATTCCATGACGTCAGTGCATTAGTACAGAGCCTGATCTCACAAACTGTGAGATCATGACCTGAGCCAAAGTTGAGAGTCAGATGCTTAACCAATTGAGCCACCCAGCCACCCCTGCCTTGTCATGTTATTAATCATAGTCATGGGGTATCTTTCCAATATGAATTATCCAATGTGGTCTAAGGCCACCCCCTAGCCTAAATGCCTACCACATTCCTTTAAAAAATGTTTTAATGTTTATTTTTGAGAGAGAGAGAGAGAGAGAGAGGCAGAGAGAGAGGGAGACACAGAATCTGAAGCAGGCTCCAGGCTCTGAACTGACAATACGGAGCCTGATGTGGAGCTCAAACTCGTGAACCGTGAGATTATGAACTGAGCTGAAGTTGGACACTTAACTGACTGAACCACCCAGGTGCCCCCATCACATTCCTTATAGTCACTAGGTTTCTGTCCATTATGAATTCTCTGATGCAGGACATTTTATTTTCATAGCTGATTTGCACACATCTTCATCAAAATTTTGGAAAACTTGTCATTCTTATTAAAGAATAAAATACTTTCTTTTTGTTTCCTTTCTGAACTAATTTTCAGGATGCCTAGGTGGCTTAGTCAGTTGAGCATCCAACTCTTGGTTTTTGCTCAGGTCATGATTCCAGGGTCATGAGATCGAGCCCCATGTCAGACTCTTCACTGAGCATGAAGCTGCTTGAGATTCTTTCTGTCTCCCTCTGCCTCTCTCCCCAGCTTGCATTCGCTCTCTAAAATAATGATAATAATAAATTTTTAAAAAGAACTAATCTTTAATTTTTTTTCAATGTTTTTTATTTATTTTTGGGACAGAGAGAGACAGAGCATGAATGGGGGAGGGGCAGAGAGAGAGGGAGACACAGAATCGGAAACAGGCTCCAGGCTCTGAGCCATCAGCCCAGAGCCTGACGCGGGGCCCGAACTCACGGACCGCGAGATCGTGACCTGGCTGAAGTCGGACGCTTAACCGACTGCGCCACCCAGGCGCCCCAAAAAAGAACTAATCTTTAATGTAACAATCACTTCCACTTGCTGAGCCAACAAATATGTATTGTCTTCTTCCTTCCCTCACAACCATTAAGGGCCTTTTTTATGGCTCCATAAGGTGATCACAGCAGGCTTAGAAAAACAATGTCCTGCACTGAGATTAAGCTACTAGCTCTCCATGAGCACATACTAGTACAACTTCTTTGGAGCAGGGTCCAGACTGCCCCACCATCCCTGTGGGACATACATGGCCACATCTATGCAAGTCATTGGTCTCTGTGTCATGGTTTTTTACCCATAAGATTTAATCAGGCCTCCTTGGGTTTCTCCATTGGAGAAGCATCTCTAGAGATAAATATTGTAAAACATTTCCCCTTCTCCTTGAGGTATTTTTTTGGAGAACAACAGGTCTCACACTCATAGTGAGATGGATTGAGGTGGCTGGAGTCTGTCTCTGATACCACTGCAGGGTTCTGGGCCAGAGCTCTGGGGACCCCCCAGACTTCCAAATACCAGAGCCAGTTGGCTGTAACCTTTGTACTGGAAACCTCCATTCCAGGACTTCCTTCTTGGGGATGTTTCTTTGAAGCCACCCCATGTGGCTATGAGGTGAGATAATGGAGGGAGTAGCAAAGCACTGAGGATCCTGGGACCCAGTGACAAACACCACAACACTGCACTCACAGAGAGGCATGCACCTGTCACCAAACCACTGTGCATGGCTCACCACCCTTGTGACACACCCCAGCATGATCACCGGTCACACACTCACTCCCACACTCACCCACCCTCTATCTGGCTAATGCACACAAGAAGAGGTTCTGGTAACAACACATGCTATCTACACTCTGGCCCTCACTGCCTTAACTGTCCAGGAAGATTTAGAAATAAGTACTGATGGAAGATAGAGACCTGGCTCTACTAGATAGTAACATTTTAAGGGTGTCTTGGTGGCTCAGTCAGTTGAGTGTCCCTCTCTTGGTTTTGGCTCAGGTCATGATCCCAGGGTTGCAAGATTGAGCCCCACATTGGGCTCTGTGCTGAGCGTGGAGCCTCCTTAAGATTCTCTCTCCCTCTGCCCCTCATCCCCACTTGTGCTCACACTCTCTCTCTTTGTCTCTCTCCCTCTCTAAAAATAAATAAATAAATAAATAAATAAATAAATAAATAACATTTAAAAAATAATAATGGTAGCTAATATTAAATTAGTGCTTATTATATTCCCAACTCTGTTTTGTGTATCATTTAATCCCCTGATCAGCTGTATTAGGAAGGTGCTACTTGGCCCATTTTATAAGTAGGACAACTGAGGCACAATATTATGTGTCATTTGTGCAAAGTCACACAGCTAGTCTATGACTTAAATGGCTTGAGTTCAAGGACATTATTAAGTTAATTTTTTTTTTCTTTTTTTTTTTTTTTGTTTTTGTTTTTGTAACTCTGGAAGTGAGGAATCCCAAAGACTTTTGGCACCTGGTACTTAATACCCACCATTGCTTTTGCACCATCAGTGTCAGCACAGTGAAAAGACAAATACAATCCTAGAACAACTGTGGAAATACTTTGACCTTGTGGAGCCTCTAAAAGGGTGTTGAGGAACCTCCGCTCTGGGATTCCTGCAGGGCAATGAAGATCCCGGCACCCGGAGTGGTGGGGATATTGTCCCCCCAGCACTTGCCCACGGCAAGTGTCTGGGCTAAGCTCTGACTGAACATTTTCTCTGGCTTCTAGAAGCCTGGAAAATCTGTTCCCCCTTTCTTCCTAGTCTTCTCTAAGCTTTCTTCTCCTGTGGTTTCCAGAATGCCACAGCTTTCGGTTTCTCCTCAGCTCAGTGGCCACTCCTTTCCCATCTTACCTCCCGATTCTTCATATTGCTTTCTTTACCTGATCTTCAGATGTTGGAAGCTTGAAGCCTCAGCCCTGAGTCCTGTTCTCTTGGTTCAGCTCTTGTTTGGGGGTCTTCAAGTCCCATGGCTTTAAATGCCATTTTTGTGCAGATCCCAAAAGTTACATGCCAGGCAGAACATGCTCCTGAGCCCCAGGCCAGTCTGCCAGTTGCCTGTGGGACATCTCCCTGTCCGTGCCTCACTGGCATCTACAACCAGGGTGCCTGAAGGAGCTCTTGACTCTGCCTGCCCTGCCATGCTTCTCTTCTAGGCACCCCCATTTCCAGAAATGACTTCTTCCTTACTGAGATCTTCAGAGATTTTAAAGTCCCATACAACACCTCTCTCTCAACACAGCAGATTCATCATGAAGTCTTAAGAAGTTATTTCCAGTTACCTTCTTCCCATTGTCACTGCCATTCTGCCAATCATTCAAATGTCCTTGTGACCTCTGACCCTTTGGGTCATCACTGGTATCCCGCCAGTACCCACTGCAGACCCATCTGCCTGCTCACACAACATCTCCAGCATCTAGCACAGTGCAGAGGTTGGAGCGGGCTCAACCCTTATTTCCACTGCTACATCACAAATGCATGCATGCCAAAAGAGCCCCTACCAGTCAGTAAGAAAACAAATACCTTGAAATGGCCAAAGGACTGGGACAGACAGTTCACAAAAGAGAAATAAAAGTGGCCAGTGAGGTTTAAAACTGTATTCCACTTCACTAGCAATTGGATCCTGGAAGACCAGTTGGCAGTAGGTATGTCAGGGTCCTTAAAACTAATGCTTAATGTTCCACGATTCTTTAAAGAATCTCTCTACAGATGCCTGAAAGTACAATGTACAGATTTATATGTGAAAATGTTTCTCCATTACTTAAAATCTGTCACAAATATTTGGTAGCAGTAAAATTCCCCTCAATATGGTAACAGTTAAGTAAATAAAAGTGGGTGACTTCAGTGGCCCAGCGTAACTGGAGCATAGACAGAGCATATGAGGATGGAAACACTGTGTGGGGTCCAAGCATCACCAGGCATTGGGTTCCCAGTAAGCAGTCAGAACAAGTGTAATTGTCAGAATTTAAGGGGAAAGGAGAGGGGTGCTAGCTAACCCAGGATAGACGTGGGGTATGTGTTGCTTTTAAAGGATGCACACATTGGCAGAGTCAGGCTTTAAAATATATTTGTGTGAGTGAGATGACAAAACCATGTCTTTCAGCAGAGAGAGCTGACCAAGCATGGTCTCACAAAGCTGGCAGGAGTGAGGGGTGGACTTGGGAGGGCCAGGGCCAGAACCCAGCTGTCACCCTACACAGCTTCAGCATATCCCAGTTGATCCAATTCAGTGTTCTTATTTCCACTGCTACATGACAAATGACTCCAAAACTTCACAGTTCAAGGGGCCTTTTTATTAGGCTTGAATTAAGACAGGACATGATAGGGATGGCTTGTCTCTGCTTCATGAAGTCTGAGGCCCCAGCTGGGAGACTTGAAGACTGAAGACTGGAACAACCTGACAGCTCGTTCTGGGGCCTGGCTTTGGATGGCTAAAATGCTAAGATTGCCAACCAAGCACCAACATGGGGTCTCTCCATGGAGCCTGGCTTCCTGACAGCATGGCGGCCACAGGATCTTTGTTACTTAGAGTCACTGAGCTCTTGGCGCACATGCAGCCCTCGCTGCATCACTTACAAGACCAACCCTTGGAGGTCACGTCACAGGTGTCTGATATGTTCCATTGACCCTGCAGTCATGAGCTGACTCGGAATCGAGGAGACAGGTCATAGACCCCTCCTCTCAGTGGGAGGGGTGGCAGGGCCATACTGCAGAAGACCAAACATGATTGGGGCATTGCTGTGATGATAGGAATGCCTCATCCTGTTAGAAAATAGAGTTTGTCACAAGGGTTATTATCAACATTAAGCAACCAAATAAGAGGCCAATATATAACCCTACTTTTTAAATTTGTCATAAAAAATGTAAGTGCTAATAGATGCAGAGTGTTTGTGCCTGTGATCAGTGCATTCTTTCCCTGTGAAAAGCTTGTGGAAGCTCCTGACTTTTTAGAACATGGGAATGCAAGGAATTGAATGACTATGAGTAGCATTTTCAGACATCAAACCTACTGCTGGTTTTCTGTAGAGATGGAGGTAGCACATAAACTTGGTCGAATACTCAGGTAGGTTCCTTCACCCTTTCTCCTGCGGACAGAAGTTGGAGGAGCTCTTTCTTGCCCGTTTCAGCAGCTCCTCTTCCTATTTAGCTCATACATTCTGTCCACAGGCCACACTTCAGCAGATGCTTGTATGCCTTTCTTCAGTTACTAGGAGGGTTATGAGAGAGCCCCTGCTCAGTCCCTTTCCAGGCTGCATGCATTGTCCAGGACCACTGAGAGCTCAGGTATCAGTGTCAGCAGGCTGAGGTTCAGACAGTCACGCTGGCAAAGCTCAGCATGCTAGCTCCTTCCAGCACCTTCTACATCCCTGCAACAGTATCTGCCTGTAGGCGAGCCTTGTTTTAGGTTTTCTTTACTTGATAGTTTAATTCAAGAATTTAATTCAGCATGAAGTTGATTATACCCCTGTTGTCCAAAAGACAAGTAACTATTTCTTAACATTGGAAGCTCTTCTAAGAATTATATATATCTAGGGGTGCCTGGTGGCTCAGTTGGTTAAGTGTCCAACTCTTGACTTTGGCTCAGGTCATGATCTTGCGGTTCGTGGGTTTGAGCCCCGCATCAGGCTCTGCACTGACAGCATGGAGCTGCTTGGGATTTTGTCTCCCTGTCTCTCTGCTCCTCCCCTGCTTGCTATCTCTCTCAAAAATTTATATATATATATATATATATATATATATATATATATACACACACATT